>NC_090760.1:13055611-13073111 GCF_036898095.1 Palaemon carinicauda | reverse complement strand
GTTATTAATTTAATTTTTATTTTACCCAAAATCACACACACACAATTTTGTTGGTCATTGTTTTTTTTTATTAATTTCGTGTTTTAATTTTCCCAAAATCTCAAACACACACACAATTTTGACCAGACATTGTTTTTGTTATTAATTTCATTTTTATTTTGCCAAAAATCACACATACACACACAAACACACGCACACAATTTTGTTGGTCATATGAGTCAATACAATCTATATATATATCTGGGTTACATAACCCTTCAACTTAATGTCTTGTTGACTCGAATGTCATATCGACCTGAACCTGTTGCTCCGAGCAGCAGACGGACAGTAAAAACAACTTGATAACCTACATCGAGGAAAACATATTGACGAAGGAACCAAGTAAACAGAGAAGCGGACATTACAGTGCATAAAAGAACAAAATATAAATGAAAAATTTCTACAATGAAAACAGCTGTTCACTCTCTCTCTCTCTCTCTCTCTCTCTCTCTCTCTCTCTCTCTCTCTCTCTCTCTCTCTCTCTCTCTCTCTCTCTCTCTCCTCTTTAGTAATCTATTGTGATGTTTATTTTAATCTCTCTCTCTCTCTCTCTCTCTCTCTCTCTCTCTCTCTCTCTCTCTCTCTCTCTCTTCTTCAGTAATCTATTGTGATGTTTATTTTAATCTCTCTCTCTCTCTCTCTCTCTCTCTCTCTCTCTCTCTCTCTCTCTCTCTCTCTCTCTCCTCTCTTCTTCAGTAATCTATTGTGATGTTTATTTTAATCTCTCTCTCTCTCTCTCTCTCTCTCTCTCTCTCTCTCTCTCTCTCTCTCTCTCTCTCTCTCTCTCTCAAAGAGCAAATGGAGTCTCACAGGATGGACTTAAAAGTCTTTGAGACATCCAAAATCCTTGTAGCTCTCTCTCTCTCTCTCTCTCTCTCTCTCTCTCTCTCTCTCTCTCTCTCTCTCTCTCTCTCTCTCTCTCTCTCTCTAAACAGGAAAAGGTGAGCGTCCCCATGCACGTTTTGTATTTTCTACTTTTGCTCAAAGTTTAATATGTTCTAAAAGCTACTTATTCTTTTTCTTTGAGTTTCAGTTCCTCTTTTTATCCTTTTAAGAGTTTTACCTTCTTCCTTCAAGTTTTAGACTATCTTCCGAGTTGTCAGGCCCTTGGTAGATCCTTTGGAGTTTTAGAACGTCTTTATATTTGTCGAGTTTCCAGACAATTTTACCCTCAAGTTTCAGAGCCCTCTTGGTTTTTACCTTTTTAAGTTTTACACCCTCCCCTTACTCTCTGAATTTTGTACGTAATCCCCATAGTATTTAGAGCTTTTTAAGACTCTATCTATATCCTTTCAGCTTTTTACCATATTCGAATTTGGACAACTACTGCACTGTAATTGTCCTGTCCGTATACACCTGACAACACTGAGATTACCAAACAATTTTTCTTCCCTCAAGGGGTTAACTACTGTAATGCATTTGTTCATTGGCCACTCTCCTCCTAGTAAAGTTTGAAGAGACTCTTTAGTTGCGGTAAGCAGCTCTATTGTTCTCTAGTCTTGGGTAGTGCCATAGCCCTCTTGCTCGAGAGTACACTCAGGCACACTATTCTATCCATTTCCTTATTTCCTTTCCTCACTGTGCTACTTTTCCCTATTGGAACCCTTGAGCTTATAGTATCCTGCTTTTCCAACTATGGTTGTAGCTTAGCTAGTAATCATGATAATAATTATGTTTTGGGCACCAGTAAGCTTAAATAATTGGTCTTGTCATAGAAAATAATTTATTGGGTAGGCTTCCTTAGGAGCTAATAAAGAAGCTTTTTTTCCCAGTCATTTGAACGTGACTCGTGTTCGATAATTTATTACATTGTCGTTATTCTTAAGGAATGAATAAATTTTTTAAATTCGCTCGAAAAAGTAAAAACATTTTGAGTGTATATATATATATATATATATATATATATAAATTATATATATATACTGTATATATATTATATATATACTGTATATATATATTATATATATACATATATATGTGTATATATATATACATATATACACACATATACATACATACTTTAATATATAGCTATATATCTTTTCTGTCACCCTCAGGGAGGAGAGAAAGTAGTCATAAGCTGGTGAAAGGGGTACCCCAAGAGGTACACTCGGAAAACACGCTATCCCACAAATTGCCGTACCGTCGGATTGTAGTTAGGAAAGGGGGAGTGGGTGGGAAGGGTAGAATCTGGGTGTTTGCGTGTGCGTGTATATCTATCTAATTTTTTACAAGCTGTGCGTACACTAGTATATATATATATATATATATATATATATATATATATATATATATATATATATATATGTATATATATATATGTATATATATATATATATATATATATTTGTATAATATATATATTTATATTTGTGTATAATATATATATATATATATATATATATATATATATATATATATGTGTGTGTGTGTGTCTGTGCGTGTATGCGTGTATTGTATTTCAATATTCACAAAGTACTTTTGACCTTCCCACGGTACAACTCGAACCCTTGCACGGATGTTTAAGCAGGTGCCATGACTTACTTATTGTGTCACGAAAACATTCTAGTCAATTTTCATAGAATTTTCTAGACATATCTGCACCATTGTATTATAGTGTTATTGTACATATTGCTGTTATCAATAATAATAAATACGTTTCCTTAACAACTTACTTCAAAATTTGTACTATCTCTTGTAACTTATCGGATTGGTCAAGGGCATAAAGCCCTGTCCACACGATCAAGCATGCCCGACCGGCAAACAGTGATACCAGACCGCAATAGTTAGTAAGAATGAGGGTTAATGACGTCAGAAGCGGGAAAACCAAGACAGGGATCTGGCATCATACAGTGTTGCCAGATCCCTGCCTTTGGTTTTCCTGCTTCTAACGTCACCAACCCTCATTTTCATTAACTATTGTGGTCTGGTATCACTGTTTGCCCGTCCGGCATGCTCGATCGTGCGGACAGGGCTTAAGAATATATTTTTAAACCACGCTCATGAATGGCAGAAGTATACATATGATCAGCGGTCAAGCCCCATTTACATCCAAGCTGGGACCAGGGAGGGCCAAGCAATAGCTGTTGATGATTCAGGAGGTGGGCTGACTGGCTCCCCCAAACCCAAACAATCCTTAGCTCACAATGATGGTGAGGTTGCAGACACTATAAGAAACTATCGAGCTTGAACAGGCCTCGAACTCCAGTCAGGCAGATCGCCAAGAAAGGTCGTTTCCAATAGGTCACCAAGACTTAATCATCTGATTGTAATTCGAACTCCAGGCCTACAGTCCACTTATATCAAGATCTCCATCTTGAGCTGATGGTAGTTAAGATATAATCTATCTCAAGATCTCCATCTTGAGCTGATGGTAGTTAAGATATAATCTATCTCAAGATCTCCATCTTGAGCTGATGGTAGTTAAGATATAATCTATCTTAAGATCTCCATCTTGAGCTGATGATAGTTAAGATGTAATCCAGTTAAAACAACTTGTGTAAATCGCAACTCTTAAAATATTATGCCACTTTTCTCTAAGTGTTTCAATTCATCGGAAGCCATTTTGTGCATGATTTTAATTTAAATTTTCAGGGGACATCTAAAACTTTCTGCGTCAGTGACCTTCCAATTTACTAGGTGGAATGTGTGATGTCAGTATTTCATTTTACTAGAAGAATTAAATACCATAAAAACTCTTGATTAGAATTTTCAACAATCACGCGAGTTCGGACTTTACACGTAAACTTTGACGAACTAAAAAAAAAGAAAAAAAACTCGCACAAGATGCAATAAACAGTTTTGATATGTGAATGGATGTTCGATACTTTCGTTAGCAAGAAATGTTTTGCTAAATAGAACTAGAACACAAAATTGTATCAATGGATACAACTGCTTGTATGAATTTAGGCATAGATACAGACGCTTGTATTATCGACATGTGAAGGTTTTCTGAGCAACTTTTTTTTTTTCCTTCAAGAGAGAAAAGATGGGGAGGGAGTTAGGGTTTACACTTAGAGGGTGTGTGCGTTCAAGAGGCAGAAATTCATGCTTTAGTGTATGTGCATGTGTGAGGGAGAGAGCTCTAGAGGGAGGGGGAGTCACCTAGTATACAAGGAGAGAGAGAGAGAGAGAGAGAGAGAGAGATAGAGAGAGAGAGAGAGAGAGAGAGAGAGAGAGAGAGAGATAGAGAGAGAGAGAGAGAGAGAGAGAGGATGGGGTTATGGTCATTCTTCTCATAGAATATGTACTAAATGTTTAGGAGAGAGAGAGAGAGAGAGAGAGAGAGAGAGAGAGAGAGAGAGAGAGAGAGAGAGAGAGAGAGAGAGAGAGAGGGGGGTTATGGTCACTCTTAACATATGTACTATATGCTTAAGGGAGGTAGAGAGAGAGAGAGAGAGAGAGAGAGAGAGAGAGAGAGAGAGAAGTTTTTAAGAACGAAACATTATGGAAGAGTCCCTTGACCTTTCCATATCGTCTCTCGCCTTACAGTTTTATTACACGAGTACTGTTCTTGGATCGATGAAGTTCAGCGGGTATCCATAGCACAAGGGGCTGTAACTAGAATCAGGATATTCGCGAAGTTGTCTATACGTACAGTTGGATACATGAATTCAAGGTACACCTCGCTTTCAGGAAGTTCATCCAGTCACACCCTTACTGCGCGGTGAGTGACTGTTTAAGTCAAGCCCAACACCTCTGTCATCTCTCCCTACTTTTATCTGTTTTGTTGCTTGCTGTGAAGTAAGGGTGTGAAAGGGTGCAGTTCTTTGGAGCGAGGTGTACCAGGAACTCCTGTGTCCAACTATATATTTGGGATACTCAAATCTATTGAGATAATCATTTGCCAGATTGGTGTGTAAAGATAACAATGGTGATAATGATTACTTCTTGGTCATAGATAGATAACAGTGGTGATAATGATAATGATTATTTCTTGGCCATAGTTAGGTAACAGTGGTGATAATGATAATGATTATCTCTTGGTCATAGATAACAATGGTGATAATGTTTATTTCTTGGTCATAGATAGATAACAATGGTGATAATGATAGATTATTTCTTGGTCATAGATAGATAATAATGGTGATAATGATAATGATTATTTCTTGGTCATAGATAGATAACATTGGTGATAACGATAATGATTATTTCTTGGTCATAGATAGGTAACAATGGTGCTAATGATAATGATTACTTCTTGGTCATAGATAGATAACAGTGTTGATAATGATAATGATTATTTCTTGGCCATAGTTAGGTAACAGTGGTGATAATGATAATGATTATCTCTTGGTCATAGATAACAATGGTGATAATGTTTATTTCTTGGTCATAGATAGATAACAATGGTGATAATGATAGATTATTTCTTGGTCATAGATAGATAATAATGGTGATAATGATAATGATTATTTCTTGGTCATATATAGATAACATTGGTGATAACGATAATGATTATTTCTTGGTCATAGATAGGTAACAATGGTGCTAATGATAATGATTATTTCTTGCTCATAGATAGATAACAGTGGTGATAATGATTATTTTTTGCTCATAGATAGATAACCGTGGTGATAATGATATTGATTATTTCTTGGTCATAGATAACAATGGTGATAATGATGATGATTACTTCTTGCTCATAGATAGATAACAGTGGTGATAATGATTATTTCTTGCTCATAGATAGATAACAGTGGTGATAATGATAATGATTATTTCTTGGTCATAGATAACAATGGTGATAATGATAATGATTATTTCTTGGTCATAGATAACAATGGTGATAATTATTATGATTATTTCTTGCTCATAGATAGATAACAGTGGTGATAATGGTAATGCTTATTTCTTGGTGATAGATAACAATGGTGATAATGATAATGATTATTTCTTGGTCATAGATAATAATGGTGATAATTATTATGATTATTTCTTGGTCATAGATAGATAACAGTGGTGATAATGGTAATGCTTATTTCTTGGTCATAGATAACAATGGTGATAATGATAATGACTATTTCTTGCTCATAGATATATAACAGTGGTGATAATGATAATGATTATTTCTTGGTCATTAATACGAAAATATATAAAATAATAAAATACTCGTTTTGACTGCGATAATTGTATTAATCTTTATGCTTTGCTTTAGATCAATAATACAGTATTTTTAAAGCAAAAACACGAGGCAAGGATGTATTATTATTATCCAAGACAATTACCGCTAAAATTACAATCAAATTGCAATCATGTTCCTCTTAACAAAATCGTATAGAAATATTAAATACAATGATTCGAAACGAATAGATAGAAATATTGAAACGAGAAAATATTAATAGAAAAGTCTAAGTAAATGGGTGTATAGATAAAAAAATATGATTAACATATCAACGCTAAGAGGCAAAAACTCTCAAGTCTTCACCTATATCCTTGTAGTATTGTATTTAGGCTAAGCTACATGACCTAAATTTAGCTTCGCTGCAATCGCATGGCAACCTGACTGGACACAAAGTGCGTGTCTGATGGAATGTGTGTTTTCGTGTTTGTTTTTTTTTTTTTTTTTTTTTTTTCTTTTTTATACAAGTCCCTAGATAACTACGCCCTTTGTTTGTCTCTGCGTCATGTGTTTGTGTATTACGCGTAAAACGTGTTTGTGTTTGTGAGGCTTTGTATGGGCTACGCTGGGTCCTTTGTTTAGTTGCGTCATATGTTTGCGTTTCAAAAGTAAAAAAAACGTGTTTATGAACTTTCGTGTAGACTACTCGATGGTAAAGAGCTATTACTGACAATTATTGCTTTCATTACTAGATAAGGGGGGGGGGGGGGGCGGTGGACTTTGGCACCCTAGCAGTACCAACCAAACTCGGTTGAATCCCTCGTCAGGCTGGGAGGAGCGAATAGACGAAAAGTTCCCTTTTGTTTCTTTTTTTTTTTATGTCGGCTACCCTCCAAAATTGGGGGAAGTGCCTTAGTAAATAAATAGATAGAGTAGCTAAGCTACAACCTTATTTGGAAAAGCGGGAGATTATATATTAGTCCAAGGGCTCCAACTGGGAAAATAGCCCAGATAGGAAAAGAGGAAACTGATTGAATAGTGTGTCTGAGTGTACCCTCAAGCAAGGAAACTACCATGGTACAGAGGTTATGGCACTACCAAAGACTGGAGAACAATGGTTTGATTTTGGAGTGTCCTCCTAGAATAGCTGCTTACCATAGCTAAAAAGTCTCTCTTCTACCCTTACCAAGGTATGGAGTTTAAGAAAACATCCTTCTGTATTATATTGTTAGGAATGATATTTAGTTACACTAGGCATCACTTTTTACTTTAATAATTCTGTAAATTTGATATTTTGTGATTGTTCGAATATAGTATTTTTTTTTAAACATCGGAAATTTTGTTTAAAAAAAAATATTATTAGCAACTGTAAATTTAACTGCCTTAGATTATTAACTTTGTTTTCGATTCGATATATTAAAAATGTAAACAAATTAAGGTTTTGTTTACGATAATGATATGTAGGCATTTATCTGTGTTCAAATATTGTATGATTTCAGGAATTTTACAATTCATATATATGCTAATTTGACTTTTGAATTTTGTTTTGAATATCGAATGCTGAAATAGCCTTTCTTGACACACAAAATAGCACTAGAGAAAATATTTAGTTTTGTAAACATTAGAAAAAACCTTTCTAATATAAAGGTAAGTGCATTTGATTTATATATATATATATATATATATATATATATATATATATATATATATATATATATATATATATATATATATATATATATATATATATAAACAATACGGAAGCATTTTAAAAACACCCATGGCTTTATGCTGGATCTGTGAGTTAGCCCACTTGCGTGGTAATTTTGTGGGTCGATGGTTAATTACTGGGTATAAGAGTGATAATTTAGTATCAAGGTAATTTTCATCCCTTTCACATTTTATATTATTTCCAAGAATCATAATTTCTTATGATCTACGTTGGATGTTATGCATTGTAAACATTCTCAACTAAATGTTTATTATATAAAAATGTAATAGAGTTGCGGGACATTTTAATGACTTATGTAAAAGAATTAATTATATTTTTTTTTCATCCAGACTAGCAGATTTTCTAGCAGATATGGAATGAATTATTCTTTTCAAGTCAACATATCCTTCCCTAGGGGTTCACAATAACTAACATGAGAGGCACTCACCACGCCATGCAGTCTTATTTTGCGCTTGACTGCTATGTATATTCTTCAAAATCTAATGGATTTGTCCTTGTGTTATAACTCCCATATCCACCCAGTTTTAATGAAATTGGTCCAGTAGTTTTTGCGTAATGTTGTTCACAGGCTAAAAGTAAACTAACAAATTATTTGCCATTCACTTAACATTGGGATTATTTTCAAAGTACTGTTGCGTACTTGTACTTTGGTGTACTTTATCCAAAATGTTACATATTTATCCATGGGTCAAAGCCAACATCACCACCAAGTTTTGTCAAAATCGGTTCAGTAGTTTTTGTGTAAAGTTGCTCACAAACACCCAACGTGACTAGCAAGTTTGATCAAAATCGGTACGGTAGTTTTTGTGTAAAGTTGCACACAAGCACCCAGCGTGACTAGCAAGTATTGTCAAAATCGGTACATTAGTTTTTTGTGTAAAGTTGTCTACAAACAAACAAATAAACGACAATAGAGGTGAATGCATATACCCATCGCAAGATTTATGATTTTGGCGGATTCAACTACCCTCTTAAGCGCCTTGTGTCATTTCGTACGTGGGCATGTCTCAGTATGATCATTTGACGTCATTGCAGTTGTTGGGACTCATATGATCGCCTTGTTATATACTGTCTTGGTACACCTGACATTTTCAAAATGTATATCGCGTGCATGCAAATATTAAAGGAAAGGGTGATTACAGTACTAAATAAATTTCTAGTCTAAAAGCTTTATTTAGTTTACACAAAAGGAAAGAGTATTCATTAGCAAGTGATGTTATTACTCGATTCATTATGCAGGTTAAGCAAAAAATACTCATAGTTACCTTCGACAACGAAGTTGGAAGGGGGTTATATTTTCGCCCGTTTGTGTTTGTTTGTTTGTCTGTGAACAGCTTCCTGGCCACAATTTTAATCGTAATGAAACTTGCAGGGATTAACTGTTATGTAATAAGTTGGAAATTATTAAATTTTGGAAGGTCAAGGTCGTGGTCAATGAAAAATGTCCAATTCACGTAATCAGCCATAAGTTTGGACATCGTTGTCACAGAGACTTCAAACTTGGTTTCATATTTGAATGTACGAAAATCCACGCCAATTAATACATGTTAAGGTCAAAGGTCAAGGTCAAAGTCGAGCAAAATATCGAGAATTAAGCTGCCGCGTCGGAGGTCTTCCCCTTACTGAGTGCCCCTCTGGTTACCCGTGTTTCTCACAGGAATGTTGGCTAATTGTTCAAACGTTTAAGTGCTGGGTTTTTAGGATCAACTACACTATTAATTAAGAAATCGATTGGTCCCTAAACGATTAGGGAGTGCATGGCGTGGTATGTCGAGGCAATTTGCGTACCAACGAAGTGAATAATGGGTCTTGTGTAAACGTTATTCTGATGGAAATACAGATTCTGTGGACATTTGATTTAGTCCATTGTCTTGAAATGGTCTTCTTCCTGTCCAGTATTATCTCTTCGGGGATGGTTTTTTCTGTTTGGTATTATCTCCTCGGGAATTTGTACTTTTCATGTCCAGAATTATCTCCTCGGGAATGTCTGTTTTCTGTTTAGTATTATCTCCTCGGGAATTGATAATTTTCCTGTCCATTATAATCTCCTCGGGGATGGTTTTTTCTGTTCGGTATTATCTCCTCAGGAATTTGTATTTTTCATGTCCAGAATTATCTCCTCTTGAATGTTCTTTTTCTGTATAGTATTATCTCCTCACAAATTAATATTTTTCCTGTCCAGAATTATCTCCTCAGATTTTTTTTCTTTTTTTTTTTTTTTTTTTTGCTGGGTTGGTATTACCTCTTCAGGAATTTGTATTTTGTTTTGTATTACTTCCTCAGAATTTGTATTTTTCATGTCCAGAATTATCTCTTCGGGAATGTCTTTTTTTCTGTTTAGTATTATCTCCTCACAAATTAATATTTTCCTGTTCAGAATTATCCACTCAGAGAATTTTTGTTGGGGGGGGGGGGAGGTGTGGGTGGTGTTGGTATTACCTCCTTGGGAATTTGTATTTTGTTTTGTTTTGTATTACTTTCTCAGGAAATGCTAATTTTCATGTCCACAATTATCTCCTCTTGAATGTTCTTTTTCCTGTTTAGTATTCTCCTCACAAATTAATATTTTTCCTGTCCAGAATTATATCCTTAGGAATGTTTTTTTTTCTTTTTAGTATTATCTCATCAGGAATTAATATTTTTTTCCGTCAAGTATTATCTCCTCAGGAATTGTTTTCTTTTATTTGGTAATACCTCCTCAGGAATTTGTATTTTTCCTGTCCATAATTTTCTCCTTCAAAAACCACTTTAGTTACCAGAAATCATTAGATATACAGTAACACACACACACACACACACACACACACACACATATATATATATATATATATATATATATATATATATATATATATATATATATATATATATATATATATATATATATTGTATATATATGTCCATATATATATATATATATATATATTGTATATATATATGTATATATATATATATATATATATATATATATATATATATATATATATATATATATATATATATATATATATATACATATACGTACATACATGAACACATACTGTATATATGTTTGTATACATAAATCTACTTATGACAATTATAAATCTATGTAAATACCCCCAATTTATATCCGTTTAATACACAAACACACATACACACATGTATATAATATATATATATATATATATATATATATATATATATATATATATATATATATATATATATATATATATATATATATACATATATGCATACATATTTATATATTATTACAAAGCACAAATTACCCTCTGATTAGCATTGCCGTTAGAAATGTATATGCAATTAACTATTTATAAATATATATATATATATATATATATATATATATATATATATATATATATATATATATATATATACATATAATAATAATTATAAATAAATACACGTGTATACATGCATATATGTGCACTTATGCGCATATATATATATATATATATATATATATATATATATATATATATATATATATATATATATATAATTTAAAATGTGTATGTGTGTATGTATATATGTACGTACTTCCCTCTGTTTCTTCAGAAAAATAATAGTAGGTCGTTCCTATTAAAGTCCTTTCAATAATCCAGAGCAAATTCCGTTTTCATTGCGATTATTTAACGCATATTTTGAGTGATTGCTGTGTTCACGAGACTTAATGTTAGTCTTGATTGCATATTCATTTATTCCTTGGGTTTTGGTGTAATGGAAGCAAAGCATGATGGAAGGGTATATTTATTTTTGCTGTATTTATGGATTTCACAGGTCGAAGGATACGAAACAATTTGCTTCGGCCCCTTTTTCAAGTACCTGCGTTGTACTGTGATTAGCGTTCTTGTTTTATTTACCTTTTTGTGGTCTTGTAACGCTTAAAGTTATTCTCTATCAGTTCTGTAGGATTTTATAACTTATAATAACTTTATTAATTACTTTATTAATTACTATTATTTTTTTTCAAGTACCTGTGTTATACCATAATTAAGGTTACTGTTTTATTTAACAATTTAACAATTGACTAGCGAAGATTGCGACATGGCGTTGAAAAAAACAAGAACTGGGAGAAACCAAACTATGCAGAGACGCTACTAAATTTGGAATGAGGAGGACGGACGTGACGTCAGTCAAGATGGCGGACAGCTATGGCTGTCGTTTATTTACGTCGCGAGGTACCGTAACAGTAACGTAGGAGGATAACTTTGCAACGGCTCCTCAGTTATCTTGCCACCTTTTCCCCCTCGAAGCATAAACGCTATGTGGGGTGCAGATAGCCATGTGGCGTGTCAAGGATACGTCCCCTGTTGATATACGATATCCTAAAGGGAAACCTTTAGGGTACTCGCGCCAGAAGTTAGAATTCTGTGAAACCTTTGGTTTAATTCTCTGGGAATATCTACTGTAGTCATATATACCCTCAGGAAGCTATTGAAGGAACTTTCCATCAGGACGCCATGGCTTGAGCCCAAAAAACTACTTAATTAAATTCCTTGTAATTTTTTTTTTATATACAGTTTGTGACTGTAAGATAAATGTCACTTCATAATTTTGTAATTACATTCCAAAAAAATTAATTATTAACGTATTATTTATCACGCATTTCTTTTTTACTTGACAATGATATTTGCATGTTCTTTCACTGTCTTGGAGTAGAATTCTCTTGCTTGAGGGTGTACACTTGGACCCACTATTCTATCTTATTTCTCTTCCTCTTGTTTTTTTAAGTTTTTATTATTTAAATATGAAAGATTTATTTTAATTTTGTTACTGTTCTTGAAATATTTTGATTGTTAATTACTTGACTTCTCTTGTAGTTTATCTATTTACTTGTTTCTTTTCCCCACTGGGCTATTTTTCCTGTTGAAGCCCCTGGGCTTATAGCATCCTGCTTTACCAACTAGGGTTGTAGCTTAGCAAGTAACAACAACAACAACAATGCATAGTAATTTACCACCAAGGGTGACCAAAAACGTACAATTTTCAAAACGTGTATTGTATGATATAAAACTTTAATAAGTAATAAGTTTCTAAAAAATACACAAAGCTTAATTAAGTCCATAATTTTCACACAATTCACATGAAATTTATATCATAACCGTTAGGTGTAAAGTCACATTCAACATATTCCACATAAAACATGTGATTAGTAGACCATAATCAACGAATTCATTCTTAAAAGTGGATAGTAGACGGAAGATTT
This sequence comes from Palaemon carinicauda, assembly GCF_036898095.1. Taxonomy (NCBI): domain Eukaryota; kingdom Metazoa; phylum Arthropoda; class Malacostraca; order Decapoda; family Palaemonidae; genus Palaemon; species Palaemon carinicauda. Next base: position 13,060,061 of record NC_090760.1, on the reverse strand, counting down.
GCAATGTAAATCACTTGTATTTTGTCTTTACTAAATTCTTAATATTAAAATTTATTTATATATTTTTATAGTTGTATTACTCCCTAGTGCAACCGGCTTGCAAGACAACTCATATCTTTTTTTTTTTTTTTTTTTTTTTGTCTTTCGTGTTTGTTTGTTTGAATAATAAAATTGTTTTTCGTTGAATAGTTTTTCATTTTTTTAACTGACTGAAATATTTCTTGAATTACACTCAGACATGCACACACACAACCGCATACACTCATATATATATATATATATATATATATATATATATATATATATATATATATATATATATATATATATATATATATATATACACAGTGTATATATATATATATATATATATATATATATATATATATATATATGTATGTATAGTGTATGTATGTGTATATATATTCATATGTATGTATACATATTTATACTTGTATATATATATATATATATATATATATATATATATATATACGCATATGTATATATGTATGTAAACATATGTATATATATATACATATATATATATATACATGTGTGTTTTTGTGTATAGATAAATTGATATATATATATATATATATATATATATATATATATATATATATATATATATATATATATATATATATATATATGTATGTATATATATGTGTGTGTGTGTGTGTGTTTGTGCATAGATAGATTGATAAATAGATGCATATATATATATATATATATATATATATATATATATATATATATATATATATATATATATATATAAACATAAACATACATACACATATAATCATACATACAAATATCATCCTCAGCAACCAATATACTTTTGCAGGTGTGAAGATGCGATTCCGAGGCGAGTGCTGCATCCACTTCACCGACCTCACGAATGCAGCCAAGATGGACTTGCTCAGGAGAAGGGATCGGGATGCTAAATTGAAGAAGAAATCCAAGAGGGATTCCTTTTCCAGAATATCGTCGCCACTCCGAAATCATTCTTACCAGTAAGTAACCTATTTGAGATTTTTCTATATATACTGCAAACTTCTATAGCCTTGAAGTATTAAGATTTAAATTCTGATTCATACTTTTTTTTCAATTTAGACGTCTATTTAGGCTAAAACAAATAAAACAAACATTTTTTTTTCTCTCTCTCTCTCTCTCTCTCTCTCTCTCTCTCTCTCTCTCTCTCTCTCTCTCTCTCTCTCTCTCTCTCTCTCTCTCTATGTAGAACGCTGAATAGCCTCTCAAGACTAGCGACCCCCCCCCCCACCAATGCTATAGAACGTTGAATGGCCTCCCTAGCCCTAGTGCAAATGCAGAGGAATTTAGGTGAACAAGTGAAGAATTGGTAGTTTGTCCATAGGGAAACCACGTCATGCATTACGGTTTTAATATTTTCATTGATGTGCATTTCAAAACAAAATTGAGGTCCCTATTGTTAATGAATGAAAACATAACGCCACAAATCATTAGGTCAAGCAAACGTAAATGATATGGAATGAGGATGATTATGTGGACTGTCTACTGCCGCTCATGATTGGCAAAGGCAAATGACAGTGACATAACCCTATCAAGCCGGACAATGCTTTAGAGACTGACCATATATACATAAGAGCAGCGCCCAAGCCCCCTCTCCTACCAAGCTAGGGCCAGGGAGGGCCAGGCAATGGCTGCTGATGACTCGGCAGGCAGACCTATAGGCTCCCCCAAACACCCCATCCTTAGCTCACTAAGAGGGTGAGGTTGCAGCTACCAAAGGAGCTAATGAGTTTGAGCAGGACTCGAATCCCAGTCGGGTGATCACCAAGGAGACTTTACCAATAGGCTTTTATTGGGTTTATTTTCCTCGTTCATGTTATTAGATAAATGGTTGATGTGAAAATCTAACATGATGGCCATTACTGATTTAAGTGTTAACTGCTCCCGAACTCGAAGAGATTGAAATGTTACAATCCACTAACGCTGAAGAATGAACTCACGCCAGCCGTTCCTGGAAAATCTCCGTCAAGTATTAATATTACCAATACGTGATAAGTCTGAAGAAAGTATCATTGTTCGCAAGGACACGGACGAAACTGCGCATGTAAATTAGTTTGAATATTTGTCACAAATCTTTTGAGTTATTTCTAAGAAAGAATCGGTTAAAATCTGTTGATTGATTTACAGGCTTTTCAAAAGAAAATCTTAGTTCAGTTGTTTATTATTTTCACATGTTTTATAAAGACGCTATATTTTACCCATAAAGAGATCCTTGGTGACGTATTATTCTGTGTACCTGTGTTCTTTCTTTCCTCTCTGGGGACTTCGAGTCTGTCTAGAAAAAGGAAGTAGGCGGCCCAGTAATTTGCTCTTAACCCTTTTACCCCCAGGCTATTTGGAACTTTCTAACCCTCAACCCCCAGGCTTTTTTTTTTCAAGCACATTTTGCAATATATATATTTTAGATTGCTCTAACAGCCTCAATTTTCGTCATAGAGAGGTCAGGTTGGTCTCATTCTTCTGGAAAATGCCTGAGGAAGATATGCTTCCGTGCTTAATCAGATTACATGACGAATAAATTCAAGGAACAATTTCCCATATATTTTATAGACCTGCACTGTCAACCCATACAATATAGCCAAGACTATAACTTTTTATAAAACTTGATAACAACCGAGGGCCCAAAAGCGCATAGCCTTGAAAGATTTTATCTAGCTAAGCTCACGGCCCTCTTCCTTTATGTCAGAATCAATAACACATGAATTACTAAGGGTTGATATACTGTTAGTAGTAGCAAAGTATTACCAGACTCTTATACTATGATAGACGTCAGCCTTATCGGAGCTTGTGGGTTTTATATACTGGTAAATATGTATTATTATTATTATTGTTATTATTATTATTATTATTACTTGCTGAGCTATAACCCTAGTTGGGAAAGCAGCATGCTATAAGCCCAGGGGCCCCAACAGGGAAAATAGCCCAATGAGGAAAGGAAACAAGGATAAATAAAATATTTTAAGAACAGTAACATCATCCAAATAAATATTTCCTATGTAAACTATAAAAACTTTAACGAAACAAGAGAAAGAGAAAGCAGACAGAATAGTGTGCCCGAGTGTACCCTCAAGCAAGAGAACTCTAGCCCCAAGACAGTGGAAGACAATGGTACAGAGGCTATGGTACTACCCAAGTCTAGAGAACAATGGTTTGATTTTTGGTGTCCTCCTAGAAGAGCTGCTTACCATAGCTAAAGAGTCTCTTCTACCCTTACCAAGAGGAAAGTAGCCACTGAACAATAAGATTATGTCTTGTAATGTACGCCATTTTTGGAATTCCAAATTAAAAGATAGTGAAGATATATATTTTCACGCGTCTGGTGGATTATTATAAAATATTCTTTTAGACTTGTTGCCTTTTAAATTCCCAAGCGATAATCCAAGGATAAATGGAATTGAAGAAGTAAAATCAAATTTAATTCGAATCCAAGGAGAATAATCTAAAGCTTTTAAACCGAGACCATTCTACCACTTAAGGTTCAAAGATTTTCGCAGAAGCCATTAATGCCACAAACGTGACTTCCACCTTGAACACATTCACTCAAGGGAAGATTGTTAATGTTTGTAAATTTTGTTCACAGTTCTAGCAAGATAATGAGTTTATGACATGTAAACAGTTTACGGAACACTTATTTTCACAGCTGTCGAAAAATTATTAAATTTCACTTGCATTTATTTGTACTTATTGACCAAAGTACTTGAGTTTATGTATGGAATCATCAGTCCTAATTATATTTTCTGTATTTATAGTGTAATAGAAAGATATTAGGTCAATACAAGATAACTAAGGCAGTAAATAAAAAGTATGACTTTATAATTGGGATCTTCGCATTCTCTCATTAAAAATGGAAATTTAATACCTTTTTTTGTTTTAAACTATATATATATATATATATATATATATATATATATATATATATATATATATATATATATATATATGTATATATATATATATATATATATATATATATATATATATATATATATATATATATATATATATATATATATATATATATATTTACCCCAAAACCGATAAATCGGTTGGAACTTTTGACCGGGGAAACGTCTGTCTATATCCGAACATAACTTGACAACAAAACGTTTACCCGATTGAGCGGTTTAAAGAATTGATATAAAAATTTTAACCAGGTGTCGCCGGTCGCTTGCTTTTGACATTACCCATAGTCATGGCGAGGAGTAGCAGATTTACTTTGAGAGAGAGAAATGTATCATATTATCGGTACCTAATCAAATTTTTTATCAGTTTATTTTGATCAGTCAGTTTTTATCAGTCAATAGTCAATACTCATAGGACTTGAGGTGTTAGGATAGAGGAGGCATGATATCCGAGGTAAGAGGTAAAACCTACAAGGTAAAGGGTAAGG
>NC_090760.1:13005611-13050611 GCF_036898095.1 Palaemon carinicauda | reverse complement strand
ATTTTTTCTTAATATGAGGCGAAAAAATCTTCATCTGTCATTTCATGTGATGAGTTTTTCGTATACAGAAACTTTCGTATCCTGAGGTATTACTATATTTTATTTGAAATAGCTTTGCTGTCTTGTAAGTGATTTTTGTTATGAAAGAGAAAATAACTTTTGCATAAAATTTCACATAACATAAATTCATAATTTCGTAGCATGACCTGACCACAATATATATATATATATATATATATATATATATATATATATATATATATATATATATATATATATATATATATATATATATATATATATATATGCATACAGTAATTCTATGTGTATGAAATGGATAGGACAGTGCAGCTGACCAAAGGTTAAATAAAGATACTGTATGTAACAATTTGTGCAGTGGCATCATTAGCTTACCTGAATACAATATACTACAAGTAAAATATTTTAATTTTTTTTCTTTAAATTGTACAGTAGATATTTAGTTTTATTCTATAAACAAAAACCATTCATGACCTATCAGCATGAACCTAATTATTGCATTTATATTTCAAATCCAGGTGTGAATGTAGAGATTTGTTTTAGTTTTTGCCAGATTCCATGTTCTAACGCCTTTCTACATGCTTTAAATTCCTTTTTAAAATCTTGCTTTTTAATAATACTTTGATGCTAGAATTTTCCAACAAATATTATGCTGAAGTTTTGTAGACAATCCAGGTGTTCAAAAGATAACCTGAAAGTCTTTAATCATTGGCCATACAGTAATTTTGACATAGTATTGATATTCAAAACTAGATATACAGTTGAATATATCCACCAAGAGCTAAAATTTCTCAAGTTAAAGTTATTAATTATAGTCTCTTGTATTTATAGTCCTCGACGAGTAGCAGTAAAACCAAAAACCTCTGTTGTTTTTGCTGTCAAACGGGGCCAATTACTTTAGCAGTCCAGATACCTCGCCGGGGGTATGTTCCAGGAGAAAAGATTTTAGTTTCTGCTGAAGTAGACAACATATCTAACAGGAACACCCGAAGGACACGACTGCTTCTCCTCCAGGTATAATGGATCACATAGATGAGTTTTGAGCTTGTACTTGACTGTTAAACTGATCTTTATTTAATATACAGGCCTTTTATCTTGAGGGTAATATCTGCTGATGTTTAAGCACCAAAATGTGGTCTAATAGTCAGTAAGTTTATTTATCATCCTCATTAAGGGCAAGATGAAATTAATGCCGTAAATGTACTGTCACACAGCCTTTGCATAATTAAACCCAAAGTGTTTTATCTATTTATTTGGCCCTTATAAGTTTTCTAGTGAATATCAAAGATTTTATATAGAATAGTGGTTTAGATTACAATGAAAAATCTATCCTCCAACAGACTGGCCTTTGCTCAATAAAATTTTGTTGATAAAAAAGTAAAAAAAAAAAAAAACTAATGAAAATTTTTAGAATTTCTAAGTAGTGTAAAATCATGACCTTTTTTGTAATGTTTGTCTCCATATTCAAAATTATATATAGTATATGCTTTATAATGTCTCTTTGTTTTTACAATTGCAGGTGGTTTCATATATAATGCCCAATGGTGTGAAAACTATAGTCGAAGAACGAATTTTAAAAGAAATTGTAAGGGGCATAATTCCACCAGGTGAAACTGATATGTGGGAAAATGTCACTTTGACTGTGCCACCCCTTGTACCTGCCAATGTTCATCTTACCTGTAGACTTCTCCATGTAGAATACCGTCTTGATGTAAGAAATTGACATGTCTTTATTGCTATACTTTGAAATACTAGTGTGCTGTATGTGGTTTCCCTCTTACAGGACTGTACTGTATAGGTAATTTAGTAATATAAAATATGAAAGCTAGTTCCAACTTAACAGTATTGCTAAAATATTTTCTGTAGCAGTTTTAAATGTAGTTAATTGATGTAGAAGTTGTTTTGATTAAAATTCGGTTAGATAAAAGCAATTCAAAATAAAACTCATGAAGATAAACCTATTTCTACTTGAATAGTTGAGAGAAAATTAAAGTAGACAAATACAGTATGTGGGATCATATACAGTCATGCTCTGTTATTCACTGATCAATTACCCATTTTAAATGGAGAGTGTGAGACAAATTAATATTCCATTGTTATTATGATTTATTGTTTTAATCAATACAGTACAATGTTTTTTATTCGTCCATTGAACATTATATTTTTTATTATAAGTATACAGTGTACTGTATAAGTATTTACTATCATTTTCATGAGGGATTTCTCCAAACTTAATCCCTGGGGTTAACAGGGCACTACTGTAGTATAGCCTACTATTGTAAATCTTGCATAACTTTCTCTATGATATTTCAAAATTTGAAGTGCAGCAGATTTCTCTTTTGTAGATGGTACTAGAGCTACCTCTGCCATCCAAAGAGTTGCGTGTAAGTTTGCCGGTTACGATTGGATCGGTTCCCTTACGAAGCTGCTTCGATAAATTTCTACCGCCAAAGGAAACGAGGAAACCTTGTGGATTACCTGGCATCAACTATGCTAATTATCGTAAGTGATCGGTTGTTTTTGTATGACAAAGGTTAAAGGTGTCTGGTTTCAGTTCCAGTTCCATCAGAATATATGCTCACCAGAATGTCAGTGGGGCAAGCCCAACCCCCACTGTGGTGCCCTAGCACAGCAGTGACCTCCCCAGTAAACAGCTCAAAGTATAAATAGGCATTCTGAATGTTCATGCTCATATCTGGGGTGTACAGTGTACAATTTATCTAGATTCTTGTCTATAGCCTCTTTACACTTGAAATAATTTTTCCTTCCCAGTGACAGATTTCTCTAAACAATTAATTTTTCCATTCGGTTCATTATCGTTCATGCAGTCCCCTCTTATCTAACATATTTTTCCTCTAGTGATAAATTTCTCATTCCTTAATCCTTTCCTATTTCCATCATCTCAACTTTACATCCTGGCTAGTACAGTGGTAACGTGTTTGCCTCGCATTCGCGTGGCAAGAGATCGATCCCTGCCCAGGGCCGTGAGTTTAAGCTGTTTACTGGGGAGGCTACTGCTGTGGTAGGGCACCATAGTGGGGAGTTGGGCTTGCCCGGCTGACTTTCTGGTGAGCATCTATTCTGATGGAACTGGAACTGAAACCAGACACCTTTAACCTTTAAACTATGGCTCTTTTGAAAGATAGCTAATTCCATCCATATACTGTATAACCTGTAACTTGACATATAATTTCTTAAAATTATTTCTTACACTGTATTTTTAAGTTAAAATTTTATGGGGAAAAGTGGAAATTGATTAAAGATTTTAAAACATTTCTTGGTATACAATATAGTATACAAACCATTGCCTTTATACTTCAATCTGAAATAGCAACTGTATACAGGAATAAAATTAATTATTTATATACTGTACTCACCTAAGGTTCATAAGCGTTCTTATTTGAAGCTAAAGTGTCAACATTTAACCTAAAATCTTGAAATTTTTCATTTTCTTTCCCTTCTGTAGTCTCACCCAACTATACTTGTAATACCCATTTATGGCAGTGTATGGCAATGAGGAATAATAGGGAAGCTATTCATTATACAAAATCACTACAGTGTATATACAAAAGCCTTTTGACATCACTTATCAGTCATGAGACAGGGTAGTGGTCAGGTGAGATTAGAAATACTGTAGGTAAGTAGTAGGTTGGCTAGGGCACCAGCCGCCCGTTGAGATACTACCGCTGGAGAGTTATGGGGTCCTTTGACTGGCCAGACAGGACTGCATTGAATACTTCTCTCTGGTCACAGTTCTTTCCCTTTGCCTACACAGACACCAAAAAATCTGACCTATACTTACAGATTCTCCTCTGTCCTCATACACCTGACAACACTGAGATTACCAAACAATTCTTCTTCACCCAAGGGGTTAACTACTACAATGTAATTGTTCAGTGGCCACATTCCTCTTGGTAAGGGTAGAAGAGACACTTTAGCTAGTGTAAGCAGCTCTTCTAGGAGAAGGACACTCCAAAATCAAACCATTGCTCTCTAGTCTTGGGTAGTGCCATAGCCTCTGTACCATGGTCTTCCACTGTCTTGGGTTAGAGTTCTCTTGCTTGAGGGTACACTCGGGCACACTATTCTATCTAGTTTCTCTTCCTCTTGTTTTGTTAAAGTTTTTATCGATTATATAGAAAATATTTATTTTAATGTTATTACTCTTCTTAAAATATTTTATTTTTCCTTGTTTCCTTTCCTCACTGGGCTATTTTCCATGTTGGGGCCCTTGGGCTTATAGCATCCTGCTTTTCCAACTAGGGTTGTAGCTTAGCATTTAATAATAATAGTAATTAATTCTATTATTAAAATTCTGTTTTCAATATTAAACTTAGCCGGTGATTTTATAAGCTGCAACTCTGTTGCTCGACAGAAAACTCTACGTAAAAAATCCGCCAGCGATCGCTATGCAGGTAGGGGGTGTACTTCAACAGCGCCATCTGTCGTGCAGGTACTCAGTACTCAATGTAAACACAGAACTCAATTTTCTCTCTGTCGGGCTACCGGCAAGACCTACTAATTCGCTGTTACTAACTGGATTTGTTTTCACAACTATTTGGTGAAGTACACTATTCTAGTTTTGAGCTTTCGCTATGCAGGTGTTTTATCTTCATCTCAAAACTTGAACTCGTTTTGGATAGATTTAATTATGGTGACAAAGAGAGTATGGACTCTCTTTCACTTTTAAATGGCCGACCCTTCCCTTAGACGGAAGTGTGTTTAGGTTTTTAGTAATTTTTCTTATCACGTTATAGATCTATATATTTTATATCTCTCCGCCTTTATTAGGCCTCTTCGATTAACTTTCCATTTATTATAAACATATAAAAATAAATTTTAATGTTTTGTTTATATGCGACCTTTCCTGATAGTAGGCGGTCCTAACTTAGAACCGAAGTTAATCAACGTTGAGCCCGTTATATCGTATTTAGCCTTTAAAGAATTTAAAACTTTTTAAATGTAATGTTTTATGAAAGAATTTCTTTGATAGTCTTCGTACTGTTTTCAAAGATGAACTAACGTTTAGTTTTTTAGACTACGCAGTTGTTGACGTTCAGGACGTTCAACTTGCGCTCTATCGTTACGATAGAGAGAGAGTGTATCACGGTTTCACTTTGCAGTAAGAGTAAATCGATTCTGACGTTTTGTTCATTCTTTCTTAGCTTAAAATGTTTTAAATTCTAATTTAAAGGAACTTTTTATTTGGAAAACCTTTCAGTTTTTTCCTTTAGTCAAATAACATGTTTTTTTGACGATATATAATTGGGCTCTTCTCTTAGGTGCGAAATCAAGAGAGAAAGAGAGAGAGAGATAGAGACGGAGGGAGAGAGAGGAGAGAAAACGTTCCGTTCAAGCGGGTAACATTGTTCTCGTGTTACTCTCGTCCTTAGTCTCTGTACGGGGAGGAAGGTAAAACGTTTTTAGGTTTTTATTTTCGTCCCCAGGCTATGTGCGGTGAGAGATTGAAAACGTAGTTTATATGAACTAGTGTTTAGTCTCTTTCCCAGCCACTAAATTTTTTATCTTAATATATGTTTTCTGTTTTTTGCTGGTATTAATGAGCTGCATTATACGACTGATTTCGCAATTACTACCTTTTAATGAAGGGTAGAATTGCGTGTTTCAGGTAGAAATCAGTAAAAGTTTCGATTTCAGTGAAATAAGTGCAAAACAGAAAATCGATAAAGTGATATGCGCAAAGTGTTACAGTGTTGCGTCCGAGGGTTCGTCTGTTCGTGCCTGTCGTTCACCTAGTCCGGGACCTCTTGCAAGCTCCCAAGCCCAGGGGAGAAGTAATGTCGAACGACTTATGGGTTCGAGAGGCCTTGATCAACGAACAGACGTTTCCCTCCGTGGTTTCGGGCGTATCTACCCAAGATCGCCCCACCCACACAAAGACGAGAGAGCCCATTTATTTCTCGTCTGCGGAAGAGGTTTCTCGTAAGGAACCATGGACCAAGGTCTCGCGGCTTATTAAGCGCAAGTCGGTCCCTTCCGCGCAAGTCCAACGGCCCAGTTGTAGCCACTGGGTCAGTTCGGACTCGCTGCAGTCTTCCAACGACTGCTCACCTCCTAAGAGAGGCAAAGCGGTACCGCATCAGGCAGTCACACCGTCTGTTGCCGCACCTGCTCCTGTAGACCCTAAGTGGTCTTTGCTGCAGACCATGCAGTCTCAGTTAACGTCATTGATGCAGGACTTTCGTGCGGAGAAGGTTGACACTGCACCAACCTCTAGCCTACAACCAACCACAGTTGTGCGTCCTGTGGACGCTGAGGCGACCTTCTACCGCACTCCAGCTGAGAGAGTCCCGCTACCCATGCGTTCCAGTGTACCCTGCCAGCCGCATGTTGACGTTCAGCGACGCACGGAACCTTCCGTTGACGTTCGCGAGGTACAACAACATTCTAAGTTGTTTTGTTTTGACGCGGTGCGTCAACCTCCGCATTCTAGAGTTGTTTTGACTGCTCAGTCTAGACAGTCAAAGCAGTCTCGAGTGGACGATGTACGTCCTCACGCACCTGTTGTGGTTGACAGTTCAGTTGTTGACAGTTCACAGACTGTCAAGCAGTTACATGACATTGCGTTCTGGTCCGCTACTAATGCACCAGTGAGAGACTCGGCTTTTATCGGACAAGGTTCCTGTAGATGAGGAAGTTGCTGTTCTCCCTCATACTGATATTCCCTTGAGGACTCTGTCAGATGGAGAGGAGCCTTAAGCTGCTTAGCCTCCTATGGACTTTAATTAAATCATGATGATTTTTTTTAAGGATCTTTGTCCGGATCTTGTAACTGCTGCTCCTCGTTCGCCTAAACGTCAGAACTTACACTAGGCCTAGCTACTTCGAAGCCGTTGTTTTTAAGCTAGTGCTCTCTCGCTCTCCTAGAGAGCGTTACGTTGGCTAGACGACTGGTTTTTTTCACCAGGAGGAGTTTGGGGGATACAGCCTTTGATTTCCCTTCTTTTTAACTGGCTTATAGAGCGAGAGTCTGATATGACACGAGAGAAGTTCTCGGCTTGGGAGTTCATGCCTCTGCCCAGATAGACTTCTCAATTCTGGTAGACTCTCCCTGGCGCCTAGCCAGGAGACGCTCCAAGTTGTTTACAGGTCAACTTCTCAGCTTTTGTCGAGCCTTTGAAGTTTTGCTGTACTATTATGTCACACATAACAAGGCTTTCAGGGATGGTAAACGGTTCCGCCTCAGTCGCTAACCCCGTCTGTTGCCACACCTGCTCCCGTAGACCCTAATGGGCTTTGCTGCAAGACATGCAGTCCAAGCTTGCGTCCTTGATAGAGGACTTAAATGCGGAGAAGAACCTTCTGGCCAACAACCTTCCAACCGGTCGGTTGTGCGCCCTGTTGACGCTGAGGTAACCTACTCTCGTCTGCCAGTTGAGGGGGTTCCTTCTTCTGACCAACAACCTTCCAACCGGTCGGTTGTGCGCCCTGTTGACGCTGAGGTAACCTACTCGCGTCTACCAGTTGAGGTGGTTCCTCCACCGATGCGACCCAGTGTGGGTTGCCAGCCGCACGTTGACGTTTAGCGACGCTCGGAGGTGGTTGTTGGCGTTCAGGACGTTCAACAACCAGCAGAGGTGACTTGTTGTGACGCAGTGCGTCAACCTCAGCAACCCGGTAGGGTGTTGACTGCACAACCCAGACGGTCTAGACAGTTTCGGGTTGACGCTGTACTTCCTCGCGCACCCATGGTTGTTGACAGTTCACAGACTGTGCAGCAGTTCCATGATATTGCGTCCGGCTCCGTCACGCATCCACCAGTGCGACGGGATTCAGCGAGTCAGACGTTGCCCACTCCGTTGCCGTTTCCTCATCAGTTTCGGATGAGGAACCCTCTGATGAGGACGTTGCTGAACAAGACGATCAGCCCCCAGCCCTGCTATCCATCCAGAAGATGCTGAAGAAGGAACGCTGCTCAGTCAGGCTGTGGATGAGTCTGGTAGGGACGCTGTCATCCGTGGATCAATTTGTGTCACTAGGAAAACTACACCTCCGTCCTCTTCTATACCATCTAGCTTTTCACTGGAAAAGGACAAGACGCTAGAAGCGGTCTCGATCCCGGTTTCCGAAAAGATAAAGTCTTGTCTGACTTGGTGAAAGGACTATTTCAACTTAAGAGAGGGTCTTCCCCTGACTGTTCAGACTCCCAACCACGTTCTCTTCTCGGACGCATCGGACGTAGGCTGGGGTGCGACATTAGACGGTCGGGAATGCTCGGGATTATGGAACTCGAGTCAAAGCACAATGCATTTCAACTGCAAGGAGCTACTGGCAGTACGTCTGGCCTGGAAAAGCTTCAGGTCTCTCCTTCAAGGCAAAGTGGTGGAGGTGAACTCGGACAACACCACGGCTTTGGCGTACATCTCCAAGCAAGGAGGGACCTACTCTCTGACGTTGTACGAGATCGCAAGGGACCTCCTCACCTGGTCAAAAGGTCTAGACATATCACTAGTAACGAGGTTCATCCAAGGCAACTTGAATGTCATGGCAGATTGTCTCAGTCGGAAGGGACAAATAATTCCAACAGAATGGACCCTCCACAAGGATGTATGCAAGAGACTTTGGGCCACCTGAGGCCAGCCAACCATAGATCTCTTCGCAACCTCGATGACCAAGAGGCTCCCAATATTTTGCTCAGCAATCCCGGACCCAGTAGCAGTTCATATAGATGCCTTTCTCCTAGATTGGTCACATCTAGATCTATATGCATTCCCTCCGTTCAAGATTGTCAACAAGGTACTGCAGAAGTTTGCCTCTCACGAAGGGACAAGGTTGACGCTAGTTGCTTCCCTCTGGCCCGCGAGAGAATGGTTCACCGAGGTACTTCGATGCTAGTAGACGTTCCCAGAACACTTCCCCTAAGGGTGGACCTTCTACGTCAGCCACACGTAAAGAAGGTACACCAAGGCCTCCACGCTCTTCGTCTGACTGCCTTCAGACTATCGAAAGACTCTCGAGAGCTAGAGGCTTTTCGAAGGAGGCAGCCAGAGCGATTGCTAGAGCAAGGAGAACATCCACCCTTAGAGTCTACCAATCGAAGTGGGAAATCTTCCGAAACTGGTGCAAGTCAGTATCCGTTTCCTCGACCAGTACCTCTGTAACTCAAATAGCTGACTTCCTCTTATATCTGAGGAAAGAACGATCTCTTTCAGCTCCCACTATCAAGGGTTACAGAAGCATGTTGGCATCAGTCTTCCGTCACAGAGGCTTAGATCTTTCCAACAATAAAGATCTACAGGACCTCCTTAAGTCTTTTGAGACCACGAAGGAGCGTCGTTTGGTTACATCTGGTTGGAATTTAGACGTGGTACTAAGATTCCTTATGTCAGACAGGTTCGAACCGCTACAATCAGCCTCCCTGAAAGATCTCACCTTAAAGACTCTTTTCCTGGTATGCTTAGCCACAGCTAAAAGAGTCAGTGAGATTCATGCCTTCAGCAAGAACATCGGATTCTCATCCGAAACGGCTACATGTTCTACAACTTGGTTTTCTAGCCAAAAACGAGCTGCCTTCTCGGCCTAGGCCAATATCGTTCGATATTCCAAACTTATCGCATGGTTGGAAATGAACTAGAAAGAGTCTTTTGCCCTGTAAGAGCTCTTAAGTTCTATTTAAAACGAACTAAACCTTTACGAGGCCCGTCTGAAGCTTTATGGTGTTCAGTTAAGAAACCATCTTTGCCTATGTCAAAGAATGCTTTATCCTATTTTATCAGACTGTTAATACGAGAAGCTCATTCCCATCTGAATGAGGAAGACCAAGCTTTGCTTAAGGTAAGGACACACGAAGTTAGAGCTGTCGCAACTTCCGTGGCCTTTAAACAAAATAGATCTCTGCAAAGTATAATCGACGCAACCTATTGGAAAAGCAAGTCAGTGTTCGCGTCTTTTTTATCTTAAGAATGTCCAGTCTCTCTACGAGAACTGCTACACTCTGGGACCATTCGTAGCAACGAGTGCAGTAGTGGGTGAGGGCTCAACCACTACAATTCCCTAATTCCATAACCTTTTTAATCTTTCTCTTGAAATGTTTTTATTATTGTTTTTGGGTTGTCCGGAAGGCTAAGAAGCCTTTCGCATCCTACTTGATTTGGCGGGTGGTCAAAGTCATTTCTTGAGAAGCGCCTAGATTAGAGGTTTTGATGAGGTCCAGTTGTATGGGTTGCAACCCTTGATACTTCAGCTCCTAGGGGTCGCTCAGCATCCTAAGAGGATCGCGAGGCTCCGTAAGGAAGACGTACTTAAAAAGGCAGAGTAATTGTTTAAGTCGACTTCCTTACCAGGTACTTATTTATTTTATGTTTGTTATTTTGAATAACTGCTAAAATTAAATAAAAAATCCTTAGCTCATAATAATGTAAACAATTATTGCTGGTCTCTACCCACCCCCCTGGGTGTGATTCAGCTTATATAATCACCGGCTAAGTTTAATATTGAAAAATGTTATTTTTATAATAAAATAAATTTTTGAATATACTTACCCGGTGATTATATATTAAAGGACCCTCCCTTCCTCCCCAATAGAGACCCAGTGGACCGAGGAGAAAATTGAGTTCTGTGTTTACATTGAGTACTGAGTACCTGCACGACAGATGGCGCTGTTGAAGTACACCCCCTACCTGCATAGCGATCGCTGGCGGATTTTTTACGTAGAGTTTTCTGTCGAGCAACAGAGTTGCAGCTTATATAATCACCGGGTAAGTATATTCAAAAATTTATTTTATTATAAAAATAACATTTTATTTCTATGAATATCACCAGAGGTTTGTACCTTCTGCTAAGTGGATATCTATCACCATTGTCTTATTGTTCAATCCATACATGTTTCAGTAGAATAATAAAGAATATACACTTGTTTGCATTTTGGGTAACTTCAAAGACTATTGAAACATTATAACTCCATTGTACTATGCTTACAGTATACTAACGATACTGTTCCTTCAATAAGAAATTAGACTAGCATTTAGCTCTGTTCCTACTGTTGGCATCTAGCTCTGTCCTTTCTGCTGATACATTAGGAACTGCTAGCTGTCTATATTCTTAATAAATCAACTTACAATTCTATGCCATTAATCATATCAGAATTTCAATTATTGGGAATTAAATTACATCTCAATTATAACGCCTTTAATATTTGTATGTACAATCAACCCTCTTGCAACTATAATTTGCAAAACTTAACCCAAAGTATTCCCAAATATGCAAGATCTCTTATTAATGAGAGACTTCAATCAAACTACCATAATCATGACCCACAACAGCAAAAAGGCCTGGGTAACCATTGATAAACTGAACTCTGAAAAGAAGCCCCAACCTAGATTAGATGCTGTAACCTCAAACCAGATAGTACACTACATGCTGCTGAATAGCTGCACAAAAAAGAGCAGAGTTACCTAAAGAAAATAAGACAGAACATGGACTATATCATGCATGACAGTGAAAACAATTTCCAACTGTTAATCTTAAAAGAACTAAATGCTGCCATAAAACATATCAAATCTGGGAAGGCAGCTGGACTAAATGACATAATAAGAGAAAGTATCTCACATTTCAAAGACAATACAAAAGCATGGTTCTTGTTGCTATCCAATTCCTATGCAATGACCTACCAAATCCCAAAACTTTGAAGAAGAGAGAGAGAGAGTAGTGGCCTTGCTGAAACCAAGAGGAAAGACCCATCATCCCCCAAAAGCTATCAACCAGCCCAAACAAAGGCTTGCTCAGTGTAACAACCTCTTTGCTTGGATCTGTGTATCCTGTACAAATTATGGTATAGGAACAAATGCTCTTAGCACTTATCCAACCAGCTGTTGAAGAAAAATTGTTGACAGACCAAGCTGGCTTTAGACCAGGCTAATCCTCCTGCGGCCAGCTATTAAATCTGATGCAATACATTGAGGACTGTTTTAGAAGAAGCAAATCACTGGTAGTCTTGGTTGATCTTATGGTGGCATATGATACTGTAAACCATAATGTAGAGAACTCCTTCTGAAGGTGACCCAAACTAAATGGAATATCGGCATAGTCCACGTCATTAAATCATTTCTTACCAGTCGGTGATTCTTCATAGAAATAGATGGCTGGAAAAGCAGATGGAGGATACAGAACAATGGCCTTCCACAAGGGTTAGTACTGTCACCAATGCTATTTAACTATACAAATGACCAGCCACAGTACACGAACACCCGCAGGTACATATATGCAGATGACTTGTTCATTTCCGCACAATCAGACTCCTTCATCGCCATCACCAGGCAAACAGAAAACTAAAGATGAAATGGGGTGACAAAGAACTGGAAAATCACCCCTACCCAGTCTATTTAGGTGTCGCCCTTGACAGATTGCCCTCCTTAAAAGAGCACACAAAGAAAAGTAAACAAAGTAACAACTAAAAGCAACTTCCTCACCTCCTCAGCAAACTCACCAACACCAGCTGGGGAACAGACCCTATAACTCTGAGACAAACAACCCTAGGACTTTGTTACTCTACTGCAGAGTACTGTGTACCAGTGTGGACAAGATGAGCATTAAGTAGAGCCAGAGCTAAAGAAGTTGTGTCAGATTATTACTGATACCATAAAACTAACACCTCTCCCAACTGTATACGAAGTAGCCAGTATCCCACCACCCCATATCCAACGAGAACCACTAGAAAAAATTGAAAAGAATAAACATTACTGACCCCAGTCATCCACTAAACAATCATCAGGAAGCAAGGCAAAGAGTGAAATCCCGCAACAGTGGATGGACTAGAACCAATCAGGGCAGATGCTCACTGGGTAGAAAAGTGGCGGGAAAGCAACCAATGGCCATCCAATGAGGCACTGCCCAGCCCAAAACAAAGGATTGCTCAGTAGAACAACCCTCTCCAGGAAAGACTGGGTAAGCCTAAACAGAGTAAGGATAAAAGTGGTCAAAACTGGAGATAACTACCACAAATGGGGATTAGCCACCAGCCCTGAATGCCCATGTGGGCCAGTACTACAAAAAATGGAACACATCCTACAAAGTTACCCACTTGGCCCTCTTTGCTCGGATCAGGACCTCAGAGAAGCAAACGACAACGCACACCTGTGGGTTCGACGTTGGCGCGATAAGACGAGTGCCCACTATCCTCTCTGGGACACTAACTATATTGCAGTTGATGCAGATGGTTCTAAGGTTGAACAAATAATGAATGATCATAACTTAGGTATTTTGAACAATGGCAATGCTAGCACTTACTATTCAAAAGATTATGGAACATTCATCAATAGATTTAACTTTGATCTACAAGCATAGTTGGTAGGTTTGAATGGAACTTCTTAGATGACTTTTATTCCAGTAACCATTACCCTGTTAACCTGCTTCAATAACCATATTATAACACACTCCTCTTATTCGATGGTATAGTAATACTGTACAAGTAAAATTGACTGTGAGAAGTTTAAGTTTTAATCAGATTTTGGTGAAACAAATTATTTCTTTGCTAACTTCATCACACAAGCAGCTCATAAATGTATGTCTGACTAATGCCAGACCAATCAAATATTCGGTCCCTTGGTGGTTTGTTATACTAACCAAATTAATAACAAAAAAAACCCCACAATTGAAGAAAATTATAAACCTTAGATAAAAGATTTAAAAATGTGAGTACCAGGCCCCTATTGTTAGGAATTATAAAGTGAAATTACATTGAATTTAGATGCTGTGGAAGATTTTTACTACAACAGAAGATTTACTCAAGGAACTGGAAGTTACATCAAATTGTAGTTCAACAGCCCCTGAGAGGGATAATGTAAATTTTATATGATAAGAAATCTAGCCCCTTTAGCTAAGGCTTATCCATTTGTTTTACAATTGTTTGGACCAAGCATCCATTCCCAAAGGCACGGTAACATGCAAGAGTAATAACAATAGCCAAGCCAGGAAAATATCCGCGTAATTCAAGAAATTACGAACTAATTTCACTGACCAGTGTGTTTACAAATTAATAGAAAAATAATGTTAAATTATAGACTGAAATTGTGTTTGTCATTGTAACATTTTATTAGCTTAGAAAGTACAATTTCTTGGTGTCCTGCACTTCCACTGCATAAAGGGAGGGGATTCTCATGTTTCAAGTGAGCAGGCAGTACAATAGTGTAATATTCAGAAAGAGAGAGTTATTTTTTTTACTTTGTTCCATTTTGAATGGTGTGGGCCAAGTTTCTGTCCTTGCCATTTACATCAGAGCTCAGGTGCTGAAAAAAAAATATAGTCCTGTCCCATAGAAGGAAGGATGTTTGTACTGTTGTTGTACAATTCTTGGATTTTAGTCCAGATTGACAACAGCACAAGTTGTAAATAGCCTCTTTTCTTAGTTTAGTGGGACAAACTACTACTTCCTCCCCAGCCCTTGATACAATTGCTTCTCCTAACCCTTTAGTCCTTTCCGGAACACTATTGTAGCTAATACTGATTCCATGTTGATGAAATGTATAAATTAATTGATGCTTTATGGTTTTTGCAAAGACCAAGAGACCAAGGTATATTGGAAATGGTGGTTCTCTTGACTTGGAATGTCTGGTAAATGTTGAAGATGCTGGAGTCTTCTGACAGTTGAAGTGCTAATGTTGTGGGGAAGCTAGATCACTAAAATGGTGTTCCATATTTCAGTTGGAATTTTATATCACCAATGATTTGCAGCACAAATTTTGTGGTGCAGATTCTCTTCTACTGTCTTGCTGGTTAGCTTCTATTAAATTCTTTCACATATTCTAGCATCTGCTTCCTCATTACCTTGGCTGCTTTGACCACAATTAGTGCATCATTATAATCACATGCCGTGGCTAGAGCTTCATGCACTTACCCCTTGTAGACAAGCCAAAGTTCTTTTCCCACTTTTTGAAGGCCTCCAGTTCTGGGATTCGGGCAAGTATCTGTTCTTTCAACCATGTTCAGTGTACAAAGAATGCATCAACGTTTGATTTTCCAGTCTTTGTTTGTACATACATACATATACCAAGGCACTTCCCCCAATTTTGGGGGGTAGCCGACATCAAACAAATGAAACAAAAAAGGGGGACGTCTCCTCTCTATGTTCCTCCCAGCCTGACAAGGGACTCAACCGAGTTCGGCTAGTACTGCTAGGGTGCCACAGCCCACCCTTCCACATTATCCACCACAGATGAAGCTTCATAATGCTGAATCCCCTACTGCTGCTACCTCCGCGGTCATCCAAGGCACCAGAGGAAGCAGCTGGGCCTACCGGAACTGCGTCACAATTGCTCGCCATTCATTCCTATTTCTAGCCTGCTCTCTTGCCTCTCTCACATCTATCCTCCTATCACCCAGAGCTTTCTTCACTCCATCCATCCACCCAAACCTTGGCCTTCCTCTTGTACTTCTCCCATCAACTCTTGCATTCATCACCTTCTTTAGCAGACAGCCATTTTCCATTCTCTCAACATGGCCAAACCACCTCAACACATTCATATCCACTCTAGATGCCAACTCATTTCTTACACCCGTTCTCACCCTCACTACTTCGTTCCTAACCCTATCTACTCGAGATACACCAGCCATACTCCTTAGATACTTCATCTCAAATACATTCAATTTCTGTCTTTCCATCACTTTCATTCCCCATAGGAATCACAGTTGGTACAATCACTTTCTCATACAGAACTCTCTTTACATTCATGCCCAACCCTCTATTTTTTACTACTCCCTTAACACTTTGCACCCTTCATTCACTCTCTGACGTACATCTGCTTCCACTCCACCATTTGCTGCAACAACAGACCCCAAGTACTTAAACTGATCCACCTCCTCAAGTAACTCTCCATTCAACCTCGCACCACCTTCCCTTCTCGTACATCTCATAACCTTACTCTTACCCACATTAACTCTCAACTTATTCTCTCACATACCCTTCAAAATTCTGTCACTAATCGTCCAAGCTTCTCTTCCATGTCTGCAACCAGTACAGTATCATCCGCAAACAACAACTGATTTACCTCCCATTCATGGTCATTCTCGTCTACCAGTTTCAATCCTTTGTTTGTACAAATCATAAAGTTCTACCATTGTAAAATAGCACCACCCATCTTTAGTCAATTTCTTTTCTCTTATGTACATCTCGAGCTCCGAAAAGGCATGGGTATATGCCTCTTGTCGGTACTGCACATAATCATCTTCAGTTCTCTAGAAATTTAGCCAGGTTCTTTCCCTGTTGTACACACCTATCAGACAAGATGGGTGATACATATGGCCTTGGAAAACAATATCTCCAGCACTAAGCTTGGCCAGAAGTATCTCATTATTATTACTACCTAAGCCACAACTCTAAGTTGGAAAAGCAGGATGCTATAAGTCCAAGAGCTCCAACAAAGAAAGTATCCCAGTGAGGAAAGAAAATAAGGAAGCAGATACATTAGTGTGCCCTCAAGTAAGAGAACTCTTACTTAAGACAGTGGAAGACCATGGTACATATGCTATGGCACTACCAAGTGTAAAGAAAAACTACAAATTTTATATAATTTGTATTTTTCCTAGTTATACAAACCTCAGTCATTTAATGGGGTTATCTTTGGTTTGTTTTCTACGGCCAGACAACCAAAAAGAAATCGGTAGATTATGTCACGTTGCATTGCTACGCAACTGCTGTCCATGACGCATCTTGCTTGTATCAAGCATTTACTCAACACTTCTGGTCAAAGACTTGCAGGGTGGCTGAGGCAGGATCTTTGGTAAATGACTCAGGTTTGTATAGCTAGGAAAAATACAAATTATATAAAATTTGTAGTTTATTTCTACACAGATGCAAACTTCTGAGTCATTTAATGGGGAGTCTTCCTTAAGTTGAAGGAAGCCTCTGTAAGGTAGGAGGTCAGCCCTTTTTTCTCCAGATGCAATTACTATAGTAATGGCAAAAGATCAAAATGAATTAATTATATGTGAAGAGTGCAGCCGGCGCGTACAAGACAGCCTTCTGTTCCATTCTAGAGAGCTTTGCCAGGGTGAAGTGATATGAACATCAAGTGGCTCGTAATATTAATATATTCAGTATATCAGCCAAGCAAATCCAAGGCATTTTTACCTGCATTAGGGTGATTTTAAGTGGGGTCTTCAAGTTTGATCAAAATTGCTATTTGCCTATATACTCATAAAAACCCTTATAATACAGAGAATAACTGATGCCTGAGATAGAAGCAGTTACTTGTCCTATGAGAGCTTAGATTAGACTTTTTGTTGTGCAGCAACAATGGGTCCTATGGAAAAGGTGTCTTTGGACCTGTGTGTGCAATCTTTCAGGTAGTGGTTCATAAAAGTAGTTTGTCTCCACCAGACTCCTGCTTTTAGAACTTGAGCTACTAAGTGGTTTTTGGGGAATGCAAAGGTTGCAGCAAGCCTTCGTATATCATGTACTCGAGGCCCTTGGAGACCCTTCCCCTGAGGATTTATAGGCTCTCATGATAGTTTCTCTCAACCAGAGAGAAATGGTGTTTCTGGAAAATTTCTTTTAGGAGCGGCCATTGCTCACAAACAAATTCGAGATTCTAGGCGTAAGATACTGTGTCCTTTTTAGATGTTTACGTACTGTTCTTGCAGGACATAACATGTCATCTTGGTCATCAGTTACCTCTTTGAGATACAAGATCGCAAAAGAGTCAAATCTGATATTATCAACCAGGTTTTGGCCGAAATTCAGGAACTAAAGACAAAGATAGTTCTTTCCACTCTCTGGAATGTGACAGAAGATGAGATATACTATGCAGTTCACTCACTCTTGGTTGAAGCTAAGGCAAGGAGGAAGACTGTCTTTAAGGTAAGATCTCTGTCTAAGGCTTTATTCATAGGTTCATACAGGGCTTTCTTTCAGGCCTGTAGAACCTTAGTCCCATCCTAGGAGGGGGGTTTCAGTTCTTGAGGAGGCAAGACTGTTCAAAACTCCTTATCAAGGCTTAGAGTTTCCAAAGGGACTAGTGGCTTTGAGTGGAGCAATATACACCCTATGACACCAATCACAGATTTCCCACTTTGCCTGGTAACCTGCTGCAGAAGACTCGGGTAGCCAGATACCTGGTTCACAGTTGGCTTTGAAAAGCCTTTCTTTCGGAGATGTTGGATAGTCTCCAGCTATGAAGGGTTAGGCAATGTACTGCATCATTCCCGAAGTTCTCATGGTACTTCCGTAAGAAATTCAAGCAGGTCTGAGTACCACTCTGCAGCTGGCCAATTTTTGGGCCACTAGCATTACTCTGACTCCCTTGGATGTTCTGATTCTCTTCAGTGTCAGACGAATCATACAGAATGATGGGAAGGTGGAGAAGTCCAGACCATCCCACTGGTGTTGAAATGTGTCTTCCATCACTGCAGCTTGGTCTGGGACTGGAGAACAATACACTGGGAGTTTTTTATTCAGGTGGGTGGCAAACATGTTCAGAGCTGGGGAACCTCACAAAGTCACAAGTCTCTTTGCCACTAGAGGAAGCAAAGACCATTCTGAACCAACTGTCATCCTTCGACGGCTCAGATGGTCTGCACTGACGTTTCTCTTCCCAGGGATAAACCTAGCCGAGAGAAAAATCTCCTGGGACTGTGTCCATTGAGAATCTCGATTGCTAGGTTGCTTCCTTGTTTGGAGATGTAGGCACTACTGTGGAGTTGTCGCTCATCAACACCACGGAGTGACCTGTCAGAGTCTTTGCGAAATGGAGTAACACTAGTTTAACCGCTTTCATTTCAAGAAAGTTTTATGTGGAAGTTCCTGTCCTTTGACCAGAGACCTGAGATCTGTTTCTTTCCCTGGTGAGATGCACCCGTGAACAGCATGAGTTGCGGGGGAGGAGCCTGAAGGGGTGTTCCCGCTAACAATTTCTCCTTGTTTCCATCCACCACAGGAGGTACTCACAGGATGGTCTGAGACTTGCAACCACTCGGTCTTTAGAGCCCATTGCACTGAGCACAAATGCAATCTTCCCAGGGAAACTAGTTTCTCTAATGAAGAGAGGTAACCTAATAACTTTTGCCATGTCAGGGCAGGCAGGAGGTCCCCTTTCAGGAAAGTTGCTGCCAAAGTCCTGAACCTTGCCACTCTGTCTGCAGCAGGGAGGGCTCTGGCTTACACCGAGTCTTATGTTCATGCTTGGATACCTGATGGAGTGGTTGAGAGTAAGGCTGGACATCCGCAGGTTTAGTTGGATCCCTAATGCATTGCACAGATCCAGAAGTAGGTTTCTGTTTCAGCAAGATTCTGCTAATAAAAACCAGTCATCTCGATATCTCAAGAGCTTGATGCCCATGGCCTGTGCCCAGGCTGAGACAAGGACAAAGACTCTAGTGAAGACCTGGGGAGCTGTAAACAGGCCAAAGCGCAGAAGCACCCTAAACAAGAACAGCTTGTCTCGAAAGGGAAACCTTAGGTACATCTGTGAGGTAGGAAGGAGGGGGGACCTGAATGTAAGCATCTTTCAGGTCTATGGTCAGAAGTTAGACGTTCTTCCAGATAGCCTGGAGAATAGAGGTTGGTGTCTCCATCTTGAACCTTGTCTGCAAAATGGAGAGGTTCAAGAGGGAGAGGTCTAAGATGGATTTCCAACCTCCCGTCAGCTTCTCTACTAGGAATAGATTGTTTATGAAGCCTGCAGTCGTCGAAGTTTTCCTCCATTGCTTCTCTGCTTAGCAACTTGGAGATTCCTCCATTGCTTCTTTGCTTAGCAACTTGGAGACTTCCTCTGCTTGGAGTAGGTCTTTGGAGATCCTTTCATATGATATGATTGGATCCGATTCCTGGTCAGAGGAGGTGGACAATCTAGGAAGGGGATCCAATACCCTGAACAGAGGACTTCTACCTTCCAAGGGTTGGCCCCTAGGTCCTGCCGCCTTTGCCAAGTGCATGATAGGCATCCCCCCACCCTAGTGTGAACTTCTGCCATCATGTCCTCTTCGACTAAAGGTATGTCCAGATTTCTACCTCCCAGGTTGTTGTGTGTCTGTGGGAGGGAGGAGACATCTTGTTTGGGAGGTGGCCTAAAAGGCGAGTTCTTCGTCTGTTTCTGAGGAGTGGATCTCCTCGGAGACGAAGCTCTGCTTACTATAGGGCTTTGTCCCAGTCTCTCTAACTTCTTGATAGCCCTAGTCTTCTCAAGGACAGAAAAAGGGAAGGAGAATTAATTAGATCAGAGTTCCTAAGAACTGTAGCATCTCTAAGGGACAGCTGTCTAGAGCATTTTGTTAAGACAGCATTGTACCTCTTCAGAACACAATTTTCCCAAAGATAAACATTCTGGTGGAGGGGGAACTCCATGACCTTAGTGCCAGATCTTAAGAGTTCCTTGAACTGTTCCCACACAATCTCTTTGAGATTTCTATAAACAGCAAAGTGAGAGAATGCCCCAAACCACTGGTCTATCCACGAACAAATCTGATTGACTGACGTAATACTGTAATAATAATAATAGTAATAATAAAAATAATAATTATAATAATATTGATAATAATAAAAATAATAATAATAATAAATCGTGACTGGTAAGTCTGGTAGTCTTTCTGCCGGAACTGAAGGTACTAAGTTGGCCACATCTGTATCAATGGGAAGAGGGCTCAGAAAGGTGCCAGAGATAACGTTAAAACGTCTGGCACGGCAGAGGCAATAGCGAAGTTTTGATGATGTACTTGCTTTTAACAAGTTTTCATCAGCGGAGACTTAAGAGTTCAGAAACTCAAGTGTGTCCTTAGTTTGGTTGAACAGGGTCACATCAAACGCAAGTATGGCACTCATGAGACCACAGGAAGGTATCGTCGATGCCACACCGTCTGTTAGCGGTCTGCGTTAAGGGAGACTCTTGTAAACCTCTTGAATAGCAGATCTTAATGAAGCTTGAGGCTTCCAAACTCAAAAGGGGCTACATCAGCAGAGCTTGTACTTGCACGAATCAAGCGGTTTCCTGGGGATTAATCTATAGTAATGATATCCCGGTGAGAATGTTCTTCCTTAACAGAGTTCTTTATCTTTCCTCTAACGTCCTTCCTTTCCCTTGAGTAATAACAGGAAGAGGAGGCAGAGAAGGAAAGTTTATAAAACTCCGGGTCAACTCTTTACCTATGTGGAAATGCTCGAGTATGCCCTCTAACATCAGGTGGGTGTTTAGCATCATCATGATGCAGAGGAATTCTGTACTTTCACGCATCAAGATGGCAGCGCATTCAGTGATGTCATGATGCCAGGTCCAAGCAAGTCGTGACGACTTGCTTGGTCCTGGTGTCCTACCTAGACTGCAGAGAAGTAGTTTTACACGCAGAGAAGGTGACGTTATCACGTTTGGATACGTCGGCATGTTCATATTTATGAATCTGAATGTTCGTCCTGACTGTACTGTATTCCAAGAATATCAGGAATGGTTACACTCAACTTTTCAGCTTCAGTAAGCTTGGAAGGAGAAGCCTGCTTGGAGCATGAAGGTATTGCCAACTTGGGTGGTGGGGGACACAGCCAAAGTGGTCCGACTACCCTCATAGTCGAGAGATGACAAATCTCTTGATTCATTCCGGGCATTCGTTAGAGGAGTTTTTTGCTGAGGACCCACAGGTGTACAAGGCAAGCCTTTCTCATTAATACGAGTTGGAGACTAGTAATCATGATCTTCCAATAAGGCTCCCTCGGTACAAGGGGAAATATTGGGCTCAACTTTAAGGTCCTTTCGGGAACGAGGAGATGCTTTCACTGTTTTAATAGGAGACACTGCTATAGTGGTGAACATTTTATCTGCATACTCTGACAAACACAGATCTCCACTGAGTGCACTCATGGGGGTTGAGCGGTATCTAGACTTAACAGTATGATCTGGTTTAGAAGGATCAAGCAGCGTAGCCGTCATAGCGTGGAGATCCGCAATATGAACAGGATCAATTTTATAATGCACTGGGTGATAACATGTTAATGAGATTATGGCCATTGTCCTCCATGACAGAAACCTCAGAGGACTCCTGACATGAAGAACTAAGTGGAGAGATAATGTTCATCTCCGAACCTGCCTTACGCTTCTTCTCACTGGTAACAGAAGGCGAAGGAGGAGAACGATCTCTCATAGCTCGCTTCTTACGGCGAGAATTATATCTATCCCATTGGGAGGATGACCACTCCCTTTAATACTCTCATGGAATGGAGATTCTACCGAACATCTTTTTCCTCTACATGACGGACATACCAGGTGAAGATCATTACTACTCGACTCTTCGAAGGTATCACAAGGACGACCATTACGGCCCGGGCAGGAACGTATCACATTCAACATAGTCAAAAGGCTTACACTCCTAACTCAATAATAATTATAATGAATAAGCAAGTGACAAGAAATGTCAAAGACACAAGGACAAGCACTAAAAGGGCGAAGAGCAGGCGATGTGGTTGTCTGATCGTAGGAGTGAAGGCAGGCATGTCCGACCACCTCCACGGCCAGAAGCGCTGTGAGTAAACGCTTAATGCAAGCGGGACACATCATAGACAGCAGTTGCCCAGCAACGCTACATAATCTACTGATTCCTTTTTGATTGCCTGGCTGTAGAAAAGAAAACCAGAAGTATCCCCATTAAATGACTCAGAAGTTTGTATCCGCGTAGAAATGAATGATTTGATTTTGTTGTATACTCCTAGAAGAGCTACTTACCATAGCTAGTCTCTCTTCTACCCTTACCAAGTGGAAAGTAGCCACTGAATAAAACGGTGCAGTAGTTAACCCCTTTAGTGGAAAAAAAAAAACTTTACCTGGTGTTGTCAGGTGTATGAGGAAAGAGATCCACTCAGTTTTACCTCTTCAGGATTTTTTTTTTTAGAGATCCTGACACTCTTTTTGTGATTGACATGTCTTGCCCCTTTCGAATTAGGTTGGATTTTAATTCTTCTTAAAGATTTAAGGTTTCTTTGGTTCCCCTATGTGTATGGTTCCACTGAAAATTTCAGTATGGTAACATTCAAGGACTTTGGTCCCCTGTTCAGAAGGAATCAGGAATCTGACACTCTTCTAACTTCTTTCTGGGCCTCAGTTCATAAAGCAATGGGGTTGGGTAGGAGAGGGAAGGTAGAGGAAACCCCAGAATGTTTTCCTTTTGGATAGGGGCATTGCTGAGGAATTTTTCCTGGCATACTTCTCCCATAGCCAAAAATCACTCTTATGCTGCAAGGTTCCAATTAAGCACTTTTGTATTGTCATAGGCCTAGGCTATAGGATAGAGGCGGTTCCTTTCCTTTTTTTTACTGATTTTTAGGAAGAAGAAATTTACTTTTCCCCGTTACGCAAGTCCTTTCTTGGGTACTGGCTTGTTGGCCATTGGGGGACATCGAAATCATCTTGATGGAGGGCTGTTACCATTATACTACCTACAAAATTATTTTTGTCAGGTCTTTTTTCTTCACATCATTCCTTTGAAAGGGATCCGCTAGCCTTTGAATCCAATCTTAACCTCCCTCCCTCTACTAATCCTGACTTTTTCTAATACGTTGATGGCATAAAGTGGATTCCTTTCTCAGTTTTAGATTCTTCTGCATCTTCTTTAGCTGACTTCTGGCTATGTGTGAAGTTTGCTAATGGGACATCATCGTCATCTTTTGTCTTACACAGTGATTTCCTTTTTCTTTCTAGAATTGTGGTTTTGAACTTAAGCATACATGATATATAGCTTTGTTATTTTCAAAGGTCTGCAGAATTACATCACCTTCATTAAGGTTTTTGAGAAGAAATGGTATAGGCATTACATTTAACTTATAAAATTCAGGAATATTTGTAGCAAGGGTAACATAGCTGGCACAAGCAACGGTATTCAGTTAGTCATACTGTGCTATCTCCCTTCAGGAAAGACGTTGACTTCCAAGATTGCTGTTGTTCTGTAGACTGAGGGTTTATCCTTTTATACAATATATATGCACTTTCAGATCACTCATCCAATAGTGTTCAATTCCTGTGTGATCTTCCTTGGCTTGGCTCTCCCTCGCTGGGATATCCTGTCAATTCAGGTGTGGCTGTTTAACTTTGAACTGGAACTAGAAAAGGCTGCATAACCCCATACTGATGAACAAGATTTTCTTAGGGAAGGAGAATTGTAAATCTGTTAAGATCTCATATTAGCTGGGACTGATCATCTTCCCTAGTGGATATGTTTCAGGTATGTGCTGCTAATTCTCGCAATGTTGTCACCTTACTTTAAAAGTCGTTCATGAATGGCCGAGGCAAGGGGTTCCCTTGAGACTGACCATACATAATATGATCAGTACCCTAGCCCCTGTCCACCCAAGCAAGGATCAGGGAGGGCCAGAAAATGGCTGCTGATGACTCAGCAGGTAGACCTATAGCCTCTCCCAAGGATAGTGAGGTTGTAGACACTATAAAGCTTGAGCGGGACTCAAATCCAGTCTAGCAGATTGCCAGGCAGGGATGTTTCCAAAAGGCCATCACAACCCTGAAAATGTCGTGGCACAGGAGAAGGACAAAGGCGGCTGCCTACATCCTGACCAACAATGCTTGTGCTTGGTCTCGCATAAGACCTAGCACCGGTAGTAGGAGTGTGCTTGTAGCAAAACACGTTACCGGGGAGGGTTGGGTCTTGGTACAGCTTGCTTCCCCCACAAAACAATGTAGAAGAATTGGTAGATGTCTAGTGAGACACTGCCTGATGGGTTGTTGTGCTTTGGTGACAATAACTCATTTTTTTTTTTTTCTCCATGGTGGCAGGTATCACATCTGAATGCTCACCGACAGGCGAGAAAGATGATACAGGAACAGGTGAGGTAATAGAAGACGAGCTCTTATTCTTCGGTTCACTCCGTTGATCGTCCAAGATAGTGGAAAGAAAAGGGTGGTATCTTTCATCTCCACTGGCTGTGAGCATGCTTGGTACCAAAAGGAGCAGGAAGTATCTTCGTGGAGCAAATAATAGCACATATGTTCATATGCAATGTGGTCTCGGTGATCGTAAAGGCACTCATAGCAGTCATGTGAAGTCACCTACTTCAACTCAAACATGAGGACAAGTGGGAAGGTCTCATGTTGTTGACCGGTCTTGATGTGAGGAAGGATCTCGTGATGTCGATCAGCCTCAGAACAAAGACCTCAATACGTTAGTTTAGAACAGTGTGGCAGGGATGACTTCTCGTGATTTATCAGGACCCCCAGATCCTGACAAAACTTGAAAAGCATGTCTCAGGGACAAAGAAGGGTCGTCTCCGAGTCTGCTAGGACCAGCCAGTCCTCCAGATATCTGAGAAGACGGATGCCATTCCTGTGAGCCCAAGATGACACTAGGGTGAACACTGGTAAAAACCTGAGGAGCTGTCGTGAGATCGAAGCATAGAACCTTGAACTGGTATGCTTTCCTCGTAAATGAATCTTAGATACTTTCTTGAAGACGAATGTACTGAGATCTGGAAGTATGCGTCCTTCAGATACAGTGTGTACATGAAGTCCCTTGGATGTACCGCTTGGATGACCACGTTTGCTGTCTCCATTCTGAACTGAGTCTGTTGAACAAACTTGTTCAGAGGGGGGAGATCGATGACTGATCTCCAGCCTCCAGTTGTCTTTTTCACCAGAAAAATTTGACTGTAGAAGTCAGGAGACCCGTTTTACCACCTCTTGGAGAGCACCCTTCTGCAGCATGGTCTGGACTTCGTCACTGAAGACCAGCTCCTTTGCGGATCCCTTCGCATAGAAGCCTAGATGCACAGGATCCCGAGTCAGAGGAGGAAGAGATTGAATGAACGGGACGCGATACCCTAGGCCTAGGCGATCACATTTACCGTTCAGGGATCTGCTGCCACAACCAGCGGTACTGTAGGCATCCTCCTACAGGTGGTGGGTGATGATGAATGCCATTCCTACTGGGAGGGACCACCTCGGCCACCTCCCCTCTTTCCCTTGAAGGACCCTTTCTGTCCTTTGGACTGAAAGGGCCACTCAGACACGTTGGAAGGTCCCGAGGACCTGGAAGTTCACTGGCGAGTAAAGGAAGGCGTGTCCATCTCGTGAACATGAACGTCATACTCTTGAATGATACCCTCGCGAGCGCGAATGCCGCCCACGTGAACGTGAGCGTCGTCCTTGCGAACAATAGTACCCTCCTCATGATCTAGATCATGATGATCTAGAACGCGAGTGTCTGGACCTAGGTATAGACCTTACTAATGATCGTGAAGATCGCGATTGCGAGATTTGTCCTTATGAAGAGGAACGCCTCTGAGGAGAGCGTTGAGACCTATGGTCTCGTGAGCACAAAGCTCTAAAGCGTGAGCGTCTTCTAGGTGGAGAACGCTCAGATCGTGATGACCTATGATCATCACGATCTTCTGATCATCGCAAACAGTGATCAGGGGAAGAAGGTCTAGAAGGGAGCAATGGCGATGCTCGTCCTCTAGTGCTGCTGGTGGAAGGCGCGCTGATCCCCGGAAGATTGTCACCTGCAACCTCAGGGTTCATGTTGGAAGAAACCAAGGGTTGAGGGTTAAGGGACGACCAGATCCCAGGATGGAGAGGGGGTTCGTCTTTGGAGAGGCGAACGCGAACAATCACCTTGTCCAAGTGTGGAAGGGCAGGGGAAGGCGAAAGATGGACCTCGCACAGATCCAGAGTGTGAGATGTCGACAGTTCTGGAGAAGGATCCCTCCTGGCATCATGCTGAAGAAGGCGCAGCAACTCCTCCTCCTCAGAAAGGGGGTTCCGAAATTCCTTAGGACAACCACACCTGCAACAGATCTGAAAGGGAGAAAGGCTAGCCAGCGGCTGGAAAAGTTGCTCCTCTAGGGGAAGCAAACCCCCCCCTCCCCCCAGTACTCCGGGGTTGCCAAGGAGTTAATCAATCTGCGCTCCTATTCAAACGTCTCTCGTGAGAGCGTGCACAAGCAGGAGCTTTTGAGAGATTTGGGGCTGCGAGAAAAAAAACGCGCAACGCTCGACCGAGGGAGAATAATTGCGCTTAGTAGTCGTCTTCCTACGCCACCCAAATTTCTCCCACTGGGTTGCTTGGGATCCTGCGCGAATCGATGCCCTTGGCACATAGGACACAGAGAGTGCGGTCGCAAAAGAAGATGCGTACACCTGCAAAGAGAAAGCAAAAATTAAAAAGTCCAATGATAGTCAGGAGGAGAGCGGACGTCCAATCTCAACTGACCCAAAATAAAAAGTAACATCTCACCGCTGTGAGTAAGAGGCGGCTGGGTACTCCCCAGCCCATCCCCGCAATTAAAGTCTAATGACTACCCACAGCTGCCGCTGAAGAAATATCCATATAAATAATGGAAGGTTTGTTAGTATGGGAATAATTGAACTTGCTAGGAGCTTGGGAGAACTTGGGGAAAGTCCTTATAGCTGTTGTATTTTATGAGGCATGAAAGAATGATGAAGACTGTTCCTCCCTACTTATAAGTCTAGCTATTCTTCTTCCATTTCAAAGAGTTGAAGTTGATACAAGGAATTTGAAGCCAATTATATGGTTGCTAGATTTATAAAAAATACAATTTCCTTTCAAAATATATTATAAAATGTTCTCACAAATTTCATATATTTATACTATTTAATATATCATTTCTAATATATATACATTTTACAGCAAGCTACACATTTGCCGAGTGCATGTTTGGTCGTGAAGCAATAGAGCATCAGTATGAAAAGATGACTGGATTTGTTGAAGAAATTGGACCACAGTATGAACCTCTTACTTATTATGCTCCTAACTATCTGCACTATACACCAGGTAATAATGTTGCAGATCCTAAACCACCAAAAAGTAAAACGAAAAGTGGTAGATGACTTTTTGTACCAGTAATTTTGCTTGCTCAGTCATATCAACTACATTCTGGACAAATCATGCAGTGTTTGATGTGGAATGTGATGCCTTTGAAACATTTTTATATTTCAGCTATAAATACATTATCATCTCAACTCATCATCATCTTCCTTATAAAATAATAAATATATTTAAATGTATTTTACTGACTTTAAAATGTGTACTGTATAACCTTTTTTCAATATAAAATCATCAATATCAGTATTTTACTCATATTCACACAGCTGCTACATAAATGGAAAGAATACTACCTGAGTAGTACACTAAAGTATTTACATATTAAAGCAATTTTTTTTTACTGTATTTTACACAATTTTCTCTTGAGAGTATGTAAATGCATGAGGTCTGCTACTCAAATACTTGAATATATAAATAAATTCATACTGTTGGTGTGTTACATATTTTGCTGAAAATTTTTCAATTCAACACAGAAATGCTCATTCTTTTCATTTAAATGTTTTAGCCAACTGTAAAGCTGTCCCTGAATACACAAAATTATAAAAGCAAAGTCACCTAATTACTCATGACACAGCATGGCAACATAAAGTCTGGAGCAAAAACACTTTACAAATAAACTTTTTCAATTATATTCACGTTTTTCCTGTCCTAGTTTTAATGTTATATTCCTGTTTTTCTGTTAGCTATAAAAATATAATAAAAGCAAATAAAATCATAATACCTGTATATTACAAAGGAAGACAATTGAAAATATATGAAAGTTTTTAAAATTTTGTAACAAATAGGTTTGCTTCTAGATTGCTTTACATTATGTAAAGAAAAGACTCTTGCGTTGGCAGCACATAGGTACAAATAGGTGAATGTAGCATTTGAACACAGCAACCTATAAGGTTAACAAAATTTGAAATAACATAAAGGTACATGCAAGTGGAATCTAAATACAAGGGGTTTTCAATCACAGTAAAACCTAGTAGGCCAGATGCAGTCTCTATTATATGGATACAAAACATTTGGAAATGAGCAGAGTAACATAAGACTGCTCTATGATCAAAGAAATTTAGTCAGAAATAAATATTTTAGGTTCACCTTTAATACAAAAACCAGAAGGACCTGCTCTTACAAATGCATATTGATGTTATCTTCCACCAAAAGTACTGAAATATCATGATTCAATGTTACAAACTAGATTTTAAGACTGAAATACTTTATGCCTGCATTAGGTTACAGAGTTCAAGCAGTACTCTATTGAAAATGTTAAACCTCATTTTCCTGACCTACATCTATGGTATGCATGGAGAGTCTAAGATGCTGACATTTTTAGATACATTTCACTAAAGCAATTTATTTTTTCCATACAATATACAAAATTTACCCAAAGTTTCCATACAGAGTACTCCTTTATATAAATATAAAAGAATTAATAAGCAGGTGCTAAAATAACAGTTGACATGTGGAAGAACTCTCACTTTTAATATATAAAAGCTTCCTCAATTATGAAATGGCTACAGTTAAATATTGATCAAAATAGGATGGCTATACTGAACTGAAAACATAACATCAATGAGTGAATTTGTACCTCAAGGCAATATGTCTTAAATGTAAACTTTATAAACAAAGCCTCTGACCTTGAATAGATTTACATGTTACTACATATGATTCATAATTTATTAAAAATGAAAATTACAATCATTTATAGCTAGGTACCTCTACATTTAATCCATGCCCTTCTAAATCGTGACATTCCTTTTGTTTCCCATTCTCCTGATACATCTATGCTGATAACTGAACAAAATCTAGAGTTACACATTTGTTTCATTCTTAATGGAACATTCATTTACAGAAAAATAGTTGAGTAATATTTCATAAAAAATTCAATCACTACTAAAACATATGTATTAATTTATATA
The DNA here is from genome assembly GCF_036898095.1 of Palaemon carinicauda. Lineage (NCBI taxonomy): Eukaryota > Metazoa > Arthropoda > Malacostraca > Decapoda > Palaemonidae > Palaemon > Palaemon carinicauda. The sequence goes on along the minus strand of NC_090760.1, from coordinate 13,020,891 downwards.
CTATATATAACATTCTTAGAATGAGTTCTAGCTATACCAGAAACTATAATGTGACTACACTGGACCATTTAAAATGAATTCAATATGGTGTACTTATTTCAGGAATCCTTTATAACTTGAAACTTCGTGGAAAAATATTATAAATAAGTCGTCTCTGAAACAAAATTCCTCATAACATAAGTACTATTCACGATCAATTAACAAAAACTATTACTGACATCATTATTAACCTTTAATGTTATTTTCTTATACAGCAGTTAGGGTACTTTTGTTTGAAACTAAATGCAATATAGGGACTTGAATTTATGCAAGTGTTATCCTTTATGAAGAATTAATGATTCAATGTCTAAAATGTATAATCCAAGAACTTTCCTTTCTATTTTACCACCTAAAAAAATAACATATATCTGAAAGATGTACTAAAGCAATATTCAATACATCTAAAAAATAACTAATGGCACTGATTTCAAAACAGGATAATTTTCTATTTGTACTGTACTTAGATGTGAAAAAGCAACATCTCCAAATCCTGCAATATATTTCATCCAATTACATTAATGCATAACAATACAGTAATAATGTAAAGAACTATCCCGCAATCATCTGAAATTTGGAATTATTATTATCTCAAGACTGTACAGATCATAAAATCTAGAACAATAGAGATAGTTATTTTAAAACAACGTAAAAACTTGTATGTTGAATCATTTTTTTTCTGTCAAATCAATGGCCTGTACTTGAAAGAATAATTGAACAAGTTCACATCCATAATTAGACAAAAATCATAGCAATGATAAAGGCTAAATAAGAGAATATAACTAGTCATCATGTAACTCTTTAAATCTAAATAGCAAAATGGAACTTGTTCATTCTATTACTATTTAATCTAAATTGTTAACAACATAATTTTTTATAAATATATTCAATATATTTACCCTAGTACAGTAATGTAAATCTGAAAATAAAAAAGGTACTTAAATATTAAAAAGATATATGTATATTACAAAGAATGATACACTATGGATACAAATTATGTATCGTGACAGACTGATGAAGAACTACAGTAATCTTCTGTACTGCATAAACTACAAGGTTCAAATGAATCATTGCTGGTTACATTCATTTTGTTGTCCACCACTTGGAACCTGCACAACAGGAGCATTCATTTTTCTCAAGACCTTTGTCTTCTGTGGGGGCTTCACCTCTCTCTCATTCTTCAGCTGAGCTTCTTGAACCTAAAAATTATACCCACATTTAATGTTAATACAAGAAAAATATTTCCTCTCAAGACAACATACGGTGAAGGTCTTGCTCTCCACAAATAAACAATATTTGAAAGAGGAGGAATTTCTTGAGAAATGTAAACCGAAAGAAAATTTCCACAGAAATGAAAAGCATCGTCTTCAGCACAGCTAATTCCAAACCTCTTGGAGTACCTCATACAGAATTAAGATCATTTAGGAATAAGATGCCGCACACCATTTCTGGTAGTATCTATTACTTCTTAGATGATGATGGTACAAAACAAAATATCAAAGCATAAGATTCAGTAACCAAAGATTACATTTGGAAGAGTATAGTTCTCTTGCTTGAGGGTACACTCGGGCATGTGTCCTATCTCATTTCTCTTCCTCTTGGTTTTTAGAAGTTTCAATAATCTATATATGAAAGATTTAATTTAATGTTGTTACTGTTCTTAAAATTTTTTATTTTGATAGTTGTAATAGTTTCCTTTCCTCACTGGGCTATTTTTCCCTGTTGGAGCCATTAGGTTTATAGCATTTTGCTTTTCCAACTAGGATTAAAGCTTAGCATATAATAATTATAATAATAACAACACCAACAACAATAATAATAATAATAACAACAACAACAACAGTACCGTACAAACTTTATCTATTTTGTGGTTTAATTTATCCAGTATCATCTTCATCAGGTGCCTCATAATCATCTACATGAGCAATTATACATCAACTTTCTTCTTTATGGGGCTAGAAGTGAAATGAGTTCTCTAAACTTTCCTTTAAATTGAACTTCTTCCTGGCCTACATACTATCAGGTTTTGGTCTTTGCCTGTTTCCTTTGCCCTTAATTCGTGGTTCTTCCTACAAAGTGCTTTTATACCAATCGTTTTTCATCTCTTCTCTCACATATTCAAACCTTCTCAATCTTAGAGATCTCAATCAAATTAATGACCTGTGGATATCACATCGCTGCCACTTCATCTTTCATGATACAATATTCCCGCTGTACTTGAACCCTGAATCTTAATGTTCCATACTCTGACATTTCTTCTCCACTTTCTGTGTCTTTGCCTACTTAAGATGTAAAGAAGTACTGTAAACCATCATACCTTGGCTTTATTCATTAATGAACATTTTTAATTTTCCAGCAATTTTGCTCAATTTCACATATGCTGCAGCTACTCTCTTTTTTACTGCCTTGTCATCTTGTGCTTCAGTCCATGGTGTCCCTATAGTATCAGTAATTCTATTTTTGTAAGTCCTTCCCATTTGTAATAATATGGTTTTCCACTGCCCTCTCTTCCCAACTTCTCCTTATAATACATGCATGTCACTGAAAATTTACTCAATAAATACTTAGCAATCTTGAGCATTTTGTTACACCATATGTCACATTCAAAGCTTGGTACTGAGTTCACCCATACATTTCCATAATGATCACATGGACACTTTATCTCTACTTATTCTCTTTGGAAGCAAATTACTAGAATAAACCTATTACCTTTAGCGCAAAACTCTAAATATAAAAAAATCATGACTTACCTCTCCGTCACCTTCTTGAACTTCTACCGTTTCAGTCATACGAACAGATTTCTTGACTTTCTTTTTCTTATCATAACTACACATAATGGGTGGATTCTCCTGATCTCCATTCACTGCTGCTGGATTATTTGTATCTTCTTTGTTTACAACATCTGCAAAATCATGTGATAGCAAATCATCAAGAACAAACACCTACAAGGATCAAAAGTAAAAAAAAAAATTTATCTGTTATTTCTATACTCACCTGCTGTTCATAATGCCTCACTCTCAAAGCTCAGTTTATCGAGGTTTGTCCCTAATACTAAAAAAAAAATCTGATATATTTCCTTCTAATACTCTCAGGTCTCTAGTACATACATACATATACCAAGGCACTTCCCCATATTTTGGGGGGTAGCCGACATCAACAAATGAAACAAAACAAAAGGGGGACCTCTACTCTCTACGTTCCTCCCAGCCTGACAAGGGACTCAACCGAGTTCAGCTGGTACTGCTAGGGTGCCACAGCCCACCCTACCCCGTTATCCACCACAGATGAAGCTTCATGTAAAAAAAATTGGTTTGTTTTAATATGTTTTCTGGTTCATTATTCCACAAAGTTTATAATTTAGTTATTAAGAAATGTTTTATTGTAGTTACATAACCATTAATGGGAATTTAATGTAAAGTCGTGGGAAATTGATTGCTGATTTAGCAGCATTATCTGCTTTTTCATTACCAACAATTCCAATATGGAAAGGAATCCAATACATAGCTATTTCAAAATTTAACCCCTGAAAATTGAATTTCTTCAACTTTCTCTATGCAATACCAGTACCCTTTGAGGTCTTCTATGGCACTTCTCAAATAAGAATGAATGACAAATCCAAGATTCATTTTATCTTCAATAATTTTCACAATGTTAATTACTTGAATAACTGACAGTTGAGATGTAAATACTGATACTTCAGTAGGTAATTGGAACAGACTTGTTTTGTCAGAAGAAACTGCTGAATAACCAAGCATCCATTGAAGATTTAGAGCCAAAGTATATACAGTATAGCATAAATATAGAATAGAAATATCCTTTTCCCTGAATATATTCCAAGGCATATTTATTGTGACATGGAATATAAGTGGAAGTTTTTGTTAGATAAAAAATGTGTTAGTATATAATTGTATTTCTGTGATTTCTAGTAACCTATTTGTTCTAATTGGGAATGGAGGTTCATGATTGTTTATAAATACACCACTTTGGTTGAAAAGCTATGTTGCTGGAGTTTAGGTGGATAGGATCTTCAAGGCACTTTGCTGTGTTACCAAACCTTGATGTATGGACTATGGTGGCTCCCCCACTTTCACATAGAACAAAGTCTCAGGCTACAAGTGTGTATTGGATCCAAAGACTTCAGAATAGCTTCAGATCCTGATCCACAATGGCTACCATAATCTACCCTGGATAACTAAGGATTAAAAGATCATTAATAAAGTTGACCTTGACCCCATTCCATTACAGTATCAAATTAAGAGCATTATTACATTTAGATTTTCAACAAAATATGTGTTTTCCAATTGAGGTAGTTATCAAATATTAGTATCGCTTAATTTCAGATTTATGTAAAATACTCAAGTTTATTTTGCAGAAACCCTGAACCTAACAGACGCACTACAGTACACACTTGTATTTTCCGACGTTATAAAGAATTCTCTGCAAATGATAGATTATTTTAATACTTTTATATTGCAAAGTCATCCATATCAAGGGTACTTTGTACTACTTGTGGCATTTGAGGAACAGTCTCATTAATTCCCAAGTGAATAAAGAAACATAATTTTTCCCTAAGAGGAACAGTGAGGCCTTTGCACTCCTAATAAGTTATCTAGATCACAATAATGGTGTCAAAAATTCAAAATCACAATACTGGTGTCAAAAGACAAAAAGAAAACAGGGATCATGATCACCCAGAAACAATTCCCTAGAATAATTTAAGTAGTAACTACTAACACAGCCAGAAGAAATCTCTAAAAGCACTAAAAAGGGATTTTGACGAAGGAAAAATCTATTTCTGGGCTCAACCTGTGTCGCTCCGTGAAATTTATTTCTAAGGCATAAATATTGCTAAATATACCAGAGAAAAAAAGGATGCATGAAATGCCAGGAATAAACCCAGCTCACTCACTCAAGAAGCGTCAGTATAGTTACTGGGGCGTAATAGAACCACAACCATAGGTCCCTCACCAGTTAGACCTCTCCTTCAACATCCCCTGGAACACCGAGGTGCCGACCTACACCTAACTGCTGCCTCTACTATGACTATCCTCCCCTCACCCCTACACCTCCCCAGCCCCCTACCTTGATTCAAAAGTCTTGAGAACTGTAATGAAGGCAGCACAGAAGCTGAAGACAAAGGCCAAGCCATTGTTATTAAGATTAGCTGCTAGATTATCTCTTCCTTACTAAAGGCTCATCTATTGGAAGAAAGGAAACAGGAATCTTTTTTTTAATTTTAGGGGCAAACATCGATATAACAGCTTTGACAGAGTAACAATGTAAACATCAAGAGAGGCTCATAGATACAATAAAATCTAGTGTATTAATTGGTTTATCTAGAAAAGTACAATTAGTTTCTTTTAATTTTATACAGCAATTTGAGGCCCTTTGCATCAATAGGCAAAGGAGATGATGATGAGTTTTCTATAAATACTGACCTCGACATTACAATCAGCCTTATTTTACACAAATTCTTATCAAGGTTATTTTTTCATTGTTGGCAATGACAAATACTAATAAAAATAAAATTGCTTGAAAAATTACTGAAAAATGTAATAAGGGTGAGAATACCTTATATAAATTTACTAAGTGAAATCAGATAAATTTGTTCCTCTTTACTTCAACACATTGCAAAGACATCCTGGACTCATATACAGTTATACATACATACATACATATACCAAGGCACTTCCCCCAATTTTGGGGGGTAGCCGACATCAACAAATGAAACAAAAACAAAAAAGGGGACCTCTACTCTCTATGTTCCTCCCAGCCTATATACAGTTACTGTATACCTTTCAGATATTTTGAAAAACTTTTATATGTGAAAAAAAAACTTACTTTTAGCAGGACAGGATTCTTCCTTTATCAGTACATTATCCTCAGGTAAAGGGCTGATCATGTTCTGTCTCTCCATGAATGGAATTCTTGAATCCATCTCACTTCCATTTTCTTCTTTTCTAATCTCTTTTTTTACGCTTTCAAATCCTGGGATCTTCTCAGTAACCTGCTTAACACTCTTTGAAGTATTTGCTGTGAAAGTGATGAAAAATATTTTTCAATTAGCGGATGAGAAATAATTTCAAAATAAATTATAAGTTTTATTTTTCCAAGGTATACAAACCTGAGTCTTTTAAAATAGGGAACATGTCTTCAGAGGAACTAGATCGGTCGTGGAATTCGTTAATGGAGTAGTTAACGATTTGTGGTGAGCGTGGCGCAAGGAGCCCCGGGGCCATCCCCACCTGTCGGAAGCGCTTTATCTGTACTTTTAACTTTCGCCTTAGGACTGAGAGGGAGGATTGAGGTGGGAACTTAAACTGCAAAGGATTCCACTAAAAAAATTTTATCAATAAAAATTCTTATTTCTATACTCGCCTGATATTCACATTACTTCTTCAGAAGCCTGCTTTAATCGACCTTTACCTGTAGAATTTCAAAATTTTCCCATTTTTTCTCCCTTCAATAAACATATGCCCTTAGTAAAGGAATGGAAATTCTGGCGGTAACTGGTAACTGATGCGACAGATTTGTTTTCTCTTCAGTTTCTCAGTCATGCTCCTCAAGCATCCTTCCCAGGTATGTGCACATGGGCAGGGGTATCTGCTGTACTCAGTGAGATAGCCTTTAAGGTATACGTCTGCCACTGCACAGAAGGTCACAACCTACACTCAGCACACAAGGATGACTGAACAATCATGCCCTTTACAGCAGGTTTTGCCAAAATCTGACTGGAATGGGGGACCCCTTTCCGTGGCAAATACAAATTTCTTGTTTCATATTCATAATCACAGACAACAGCCCGCATTCACTTCCTGTTTAAAAGCAAATGTGTAAAGCTCCAGACAGGTGGGGGGATTGTCATGGGTAGACGCAATAATATTGAAGGAATATATTAAAAGACATATGCTTTTATTCTCAAATTGTGAGTAGCGAGATTAAATTTGACTGGTGTTTAGTCAATGATATCCTCACCTTACGTCGTCAGCATTTTGGAAATAAACAGAGCCTCAATGTCTAGTTTGGACAAAGAAGTCAACATATTAATTTGAGGAGTCAGTATCTTTTAGAAACCAAGCCTCGAGGATATTCTTGTTTATGGAAAGTGTCATCACTGGTCAACATGTGCCCATGCTTTTGTTAAGGCATAACATGAGGTCCAGATTGTACCCGAAATTTGTTCTAAAAGCTTCTACGGTGTGACCAAAGTGGGTGTTTTTAAGGAAACCAATCAGGATACAGAATACCAAAAAATGTCTTATACGGAAATGATGACGTACCATCGAAATAAGCTCCGCCATACATGGGTATACAGTATAAACTTCAAGAAGATACTGCCCAAAGGAGATAGGACGAGAGAGTAACCAAGTCCTGACAAGATAAGGGCATGAAAAGATGACCAGAAGTCAGACAGAGCCAGTTTCCAACATTACCTTCAGATGACAAACGCCAATCTCTAAAATCTTGCTATGGTTGAGAAGCGATGAATTGAAGATGCCAGCCTTTCCTGCTTGTGACAAATAGCAGCCAACACTGCCTGTGTCTTGGTCTTCCTTTTATACTATCACCGTATTCTTGGAGATAACTTCTGATGTCCCTTCTGTAACATCTTTGAATCCAAAGTTATCGTGCCAGATCTAACTGAGCTACAGCTACCCTTCTGAGAAGCTCTCAGGCTTAAAGCCTATCATCTCAGCAACGGCAGAAAATTACCGAAAAGGATTGTTCAATTTTCTTGACTGTTCTCCCTGATCTATTGATATTTTGGATTGATTTGATTTATCAGTTAATCGAAGAAGCAACATTGATTTTCTTTGTAAATTTTGTGAATAAACATTTTGTGTTTTTTGTTCGAGGTTTTTACATTCATTTCCCATATTTCAATTATCGTTGTCGGAACACTTTAGTATAGAGATTAAAAGAAACTAACGATTGTTAAGATTGTACTAGGGGGCTCTCCTTACCTGCAGTCATAATCTGTTGTAAACTACATCGTTAACAAATCGAGTGCCCGATCCAACACCGCTGAAGACATGTTTTCTATTTTAAAGGGCAATAGGTTTGTATAAGCGTAGGAACAAACAAATCATATACTATACTGTACTTGAAGTAACCTACCAAGCTTGAATGTACATTATACTGTAAAAGATTATAATTTACAAATTGTTAAGACTAATGCACTTACAGTGAAAAGTATAAATTACCTTAAATCTATCCAAGATAATATAGAGGAAAAAAACACCACAATTCATTGCTGTGGATTACAGGTAAAAAAACTAATTTCATAACATACAAAGAAAATTTATCCAAGTATTAACTGTGGATAATTTAGACAAAGCAGAAAAATTCAGCCTGCACATTAGTTTATCCTCAATTTTAAATTAATGCTAGATAATATTGCAAAAAAAAATGTTTAAAGAAGGTTGTATCATGAACTTACAAACACTCTCGCCTTTTTTTGCAGCTAATTCATCAAATTTAACTTGTAACGTAATCAACTTTGAATTGGTAGCATCTCTCACTGCTTCTGATTGACGAAGCTTTCGCTGCAACTGAAGGATACGATCACTCAAAGCCACCTTATTAAACTGAGCACCTCTGAGAGCTTCCTCAAGCTCCTCCACTTTCTTCCTGTAGAATAAGAAACATGACAAAAAAATTTAAACTTTAGAGAGTTGGTTAATAGGGTATACTAATTTATTATCCTATTGAGAGCCTGATTTACTTACTACACATAAGGTAGTAACCCAACAAAATCCTGCTCCCCAAACTTGAGCTGTACCACAACCTACATATACAGTACAACCATTCCATAAATTCTAATTGCAAATTACTTTGTACTTACATTCATAATTTTCCTGCTTTTTATCCAATTGCTTGTTGGATGTGATAAGAAAAAATTTCAAGGTGGATAATTGAAAAATGTTGCCTTCTTAATTCCATTTCATTTTCTCCTTTGCTGCTCCACATAAATCTCAAATACATCAATAACTTGTTACCAACATAAATTACAAAACATTTGTATCCAATATAAATGCCTAAAATGTTTAAGAAGAATAAAATACAAGAGAGACCTGAGGACTGTAATAAGGAGAGAGAACACTTGTAGTTACCTTAACAACATTAGATAGTTAGGAAAGGCATTAAGAGGGCAGTAAGACGGAATAGCATCAGATTAGGAAGTGGGAAGATTCCTAGACTTGAAAGACTAGTAGTAAATAAAATGAATCGACAACCACAAAGCTGGGCAATAACTTGAAATGTATCAAAGCCATGTGGTTACTTACTAAGAAAATGGAGAAAATCTTAAACAATTGTGACTACAAAATACAGAGCCCTATGGCCAGTGCATTAGGAAGATCATAAGAATGAAGTTGCTAAGAAACATGGTGCCCAGAAAATGGAATATAAGCTGATATAGTTTGGCATTTGATGAAAATGGTTATTTATGAAATCAGCAATCTTGTAGCAGAACAAAGACAAGCAGAAAACCCAAAAAATTATCAGAATGAGGCTTAGACAAAGACCCGAATCAAATAGGACTTCAAAGATAAAAGAGAGCAGAAACAACATTCCCATCTCACTATACACTGGAAAAATAAGTAAAAACAATAATGATGATGAGATCATAAATATGGATCCAGCATATTTACCTATTTACTTTCTGTTTTTTAATGTTTTATACATCTGTATCAACCTAATTGTCCTTTTAACTATTATTAGTGTCGACATGGTTGGTAAATTTAAGATTACAGTATTCTTTTTGTTGGTTTTACCTTGAATAGCATTTTGGACATGTGACTAGGAAGAATTGGAAAGAGGTTAATCATGCTTAAAAAATTATTTAATGGAAGGGGAACTGACGATGAATGTTGCAAAATCAGAAATATTAACAATCTCTAAGGAATCAACAGCACCAACAAAATATTATGATAAGGGGCAGTGTAATAAAGGACACAGACTCATTCAAATATCTAGGATATGATTTCACAGAAAAGGAAATAAACGCAAGGAAGAAATAAGTGAAAGAATAAAAAAAAATATAATAAATGCACAGGAGTTCTCTATCCAATAATGAGAGATACAGATGTACCTGAAGAAGTAAAGCAAGCTATATTTGAGGGTTTGCTAACACTAATAATGGATCAGACAGCTGGACACTGACAAGAAGAGACAGAAGTAGGGTCCCAAGCCTCAAAAATTGAAACCCTTAGAATTATATTGCATAAAACAATGGAAAGAATAAAAAATTAAGATGTAAGAACAGTTGGAGTAGCCCCTATGATGAGCAAGATTGAGAAGGGACAGCTGAGATGGCTAAGTCATGTGAGGAGAATGGATCCAAACAGAATAGCAAAGAAAAGATGGAACTGGACACCTGACAGAAGGAGATCGAGAGGAAGACCACATAAACGCTGGATGGATGGAATTGAAGAAATATTAACAAAGTGACAAATTCGTAGATAATTTGTATTTTTCCTAACTATACAAACCTTAGCTATTTAACAGGGGTATTACTTTCGGCGTAGCTGAAATGAAGAGCCATTAAAATTTAACGAGGGTTTACTACCCACACCGCTAGTTAGCAGGAGTAGGGGAGGGTAGCTTGCTACCACCCCACCCTCACACACACCTGTGCTTGAACTCACTTTGCTTGGAGGTAGGACTTCAAGGGGGATAGGGCTGGCGGGCAAGTTTGGTTAAATAGCTAAGGTTTGTATAGTTAGGAAAAATACAAATTATCTACGAATTTGTCATTTGTTCCGCAACTGGAATACAAACCACGCTATTTAATAGGGGTGACTCACCCATTAGGAAGGGTGGACGTCCCAGCCAGTACTGGCTTTTGGCTTTGCCCGGGGACTCGTTATTTGAGTGTGTCAGCACCCAAGAAATAAGGAGTCCCTGCACCTCGCTAGAACCTTGCTACGCAAGGACTGCGGCCTACGCAAGCTGTGTGTGAAGGTATGAAGAAGTGTGACTCGTCCCAGGAAGTTGTTCTGAAGTTCTTTAGATGGAAACTTGTAGACTAGGACTTTCCCAATACCACCTCATCAGGGTATGGGGACGTAACAGTATTAACTTAATACTAGGGACACAAGGGAGCATGGTTTACCTGCAGTGGTTTGAGGTCAGCTATGCAGAGAACCCAGGAGGCTGCTTTCCCCTAGAGAGGGGATGATGAAGGAAAGAATAAGGGCCAGTCAAACCTTTTTATTCATGCAGACTAAAATAGGGTAACAATGCCCTCAACCCTCTGCTACTTGTCCAATAAGGAGCTTGAGGTTTTAAACCAGCTGTTGTGCAGCCACCACAGGGCCGATAGAGAACATTTAGAGCCTCCTGTGGGTCACGTCTTGCAGGTAGTGGGCTGTGAACGTTGTCTGACGCTTTTACACCCCCGCTTGAAGGACCTGCTTCACAGAGAAATTTCTTTTGAAGGCCAGGGACGTAGCTATGCCCCTGACATCATGTGCTCTATGGTGACGTGACGGAGAAGGATCTGGATTCAAGGCCAGATGAATTACCCTGCGAATCCATGCAGAGATGGTGTTTTTGGTGACCCTCCTCTTAGTTCTCCCTGTGCTGACGAATAATGCTGGCACACAAGGACGGACTGCAGCTGTTCTTTTAAGGTATAGCCTCAAACTCATTACTGGGCATAGTAAGAGATGGTCTGAGTCATCTGTTACAGAACGGAGACTAGAAATCCGGAAGGAGTCGAACCGAGGATCCGCTACTCCAGGATTCTGAGTCTTAGCAATAAACTCAGGGAAGAAGCTCAACGTTACGTCCCCCCATCCCCTTGAATGGGTGATGTCATACGAGAGACCATGAAGTTCACTAACACGCTTGGCCGAAGCCAAAGCTAGCAGGAACACCGTCTTCCAGGTTAGGTAGCGATCTGATGCCTGGCGTAATGGTTCATAGGGAGGTCTCTTAAGAGACCTGAGAACTCGAACCACGTTCCATGGAGAAGGTCTCACTTCCGACTGAGGGCAGGTAAGTTCATAACTACGTATGAGTAGAGAAAGTTCTAGAGATGAAGAAATGTCCATTCCTTTCAGCCAGAAAGCTAGACTTAAGGCTGAGCGCTAGCATTTGACTGCTGAGATTGAAAGGCGCTTTTCTTCCCGCAAATACACGAGGAACTCCGCTATTGTTGAAATAGTGGCATCGAGTGGAGAGATACCCCTTCCACGACACCAACCACAGAAGACTTTCCACTTTGCATGGTAGACTGCTGCGGATGACTTTCACAGATGTCCAGACATCCTGACAGCAACTTGCTGCAAAAATCCTCTCTCAGAGAGGAGATGCTGGATAGTCTCCAGGCGTGAAGTCGTAGCGAAGCTACGGCTTTGTGGAAGATGTTGGCATGTGGTTGTTTGAGCAGATTGTGCCGTGGAGGGAGTTTTCTCGGTAGCTCCGTTAAGAGTTGCAGAAGGTCCGGGAACCATTCCGCGTGATGCCATAGCGGAGCTATGAGGGTCATTGAAAGATTGACTGATGTTCTGGTCTTGTTGAGCACCCTCCTCATCAGACAGAACGGGGGAAAGGCGTAAACGTCGATGTTGTCCCACCGTTGTTGGAGAGCATCTTGCCAGTGAGCCTTGGGGTCTGGGACTGGGGAGCAGTACAGCGGAGCTTGAAGTTCAAGGCTGTTGCGAACAGATCCACAGTCGGAGAACCCCACAAAGTCATGACTTTGTTGGCTATTAGATGATCTAAAGACCACTCGGTACTCACTATCTGAGACGCTCTGCTCAGATTGTCGGCAAGCACATTCCTTTTGCCTGGAATGAGGCGTGCCGATAGTGGTATCGAGTGGATTTCGGCCCATCTCAGTATCTCTACTGCTAGATGGGATAGCTGCTGCGAAAAGGTACCTCCTTGTTTGTTGATGTAAGCCACTACTGTGGTGTTGTCGCTCATCACCACCACAGAGTGACCCGCCAGGTATTGTTGGAACTGTTGAAGGGCCAGGAAGACGGCCTTCATCTCTAGGAGATTTATATGGAGATACTTTTCTGATTCTGACCACAGGCCTGAGGTCGTGTGGTGCAGTACGTGAGCCACCAACCCTTTCTTTGAAGCGTCCGAAAACAGCATCAAATCCGGGGGGAGGACGAGAAGATCCACTCCTTTTCGTAGGTTCTCGTCTGTCACCCACCACTGGAGGTCCGTCAGTTTCGCAGGTCCCGTAGGGATCAGGACGTTCGGGGAATCGTAACCTTGATTCCACCGGGACTTGAGTTGCCACTGGAGGGATCTCATCCTGAGGCGACCATTGGGAACTAGACGAGCCAATGATGAAAGGTGACCGAGACGTAACCACGATTGGGCTGGAAGTTCTTCTCATCTGAGAAAATGGCTTGCGACCTTCCTCAGCCTTGCTATCCTGTCGTCTGATGGGAAGGCTTTGTGGAGATTGGTGTCTATAACCATGCATAGATATACCAGTCTTTGAGTGGGAAGCAGAGAGGACTTCTCGAGATTTACCATGATCCCCAGATCCTGGCAAAGTCCCAGAAGTTTGTCCCGGTGTTAAAGAAGGGATGACACCGAGTCTGCTAGGATCAACCAGTCGTCCAGATAACGAAGGAGACGGATGCCGATCCTGTGTGCCCACGAAGATATTAGGGTGAACACTCTGGTGAAAACCTGTGGTGCTGTGGAGAGACCGAAGCACAGCACCTTGAACTGGTACTCTTTGTTGTCTAGGCTGAATCTTAAGTACTTCCTTGAAGACGGATGGACTGGGATCTGGAAGTTCACGTCCTTCAGATCCAGTGTACACATGAAGTCTTGCTGTCTCACTGCTAGTCTGACTGTGTCTGCCGTCTCCATGCTGAACGGAGTTTGTTTGACAAACTTGTTCAGGGCTGAGAGGTCGATGACTGGTCTCCAGCCTCCAGATGACTTCTTTACAAGAAAGAGTCGACTGAAGAAGCCTGGAGACCCGTCGACGACCTCTTGGAGAGCGCCCTTCTTCAACAGGGTTTGGACTTCTGCCCGAAGGGTTTGCCCCCTTGCTGATCCCATGGCAAGGGAGCTCAATGACACTGGATTCGTCATCAGGGGAGGTAGAGATGTTGTGAACGGGACGCGATATCCCTGACAGATTACAGAAATCGTCCAGGAATCGGCCCCGAGTTGCTGCCACCTGTCTGCGCAACTTTGTAGGCATCCCCCCACTGGTGGACATGCAGGGAGACTGCCAATCCTAGCGTTTGCGGCCTCGGCTGCTCCCTCTAGGATTCTTACCTCCTCTGGAGGACTTTTTGCCTTTCCTATCCTTGACAGGAAAGAGCTTAGACACCACTATCTTCGCTGCTGCTATTGGTTTTGCGGTCTTGGTCGGACGGGACTGCTGGGGTGCTGGAGGCTTATAGGGCTTAGATGTCAAAGCCCTATGAAGGAGGGAGTCTTGGTGAGACTTCCTCCACCTCTCAGCGGCCTGTTCCACATCCTTAGGCTCAAACAGGATCGTTCCTTCTAAGGAAGAATGCCTGAGCCTATTGATCTCAGTGCTAGGGACCTTCTGATGGAATCTCTCAGCCACCGCATCCCGACGTTTCAGGATGGTGTTTGCCCAAAAGTTCGAGACTTGGTGGGCCAGAAACTTGATCGTGCGAGTGCCTGAGAGAAGGAACGTCTCCATAGCTTTCCTGGTACGTTCTTTGGAGAAATCCTCAGAGCGTATCAGGATACCTAAGGTCCCTAACCAGTTATCAACCGTGGCTTGCATAGCACACTTCGCAACCTTCTCCTGGTTAAGGAGCTCGGTTGCCGAGAACGAGATCTGCCGGTTGGAGAGTCTCTCAAGAGGGACTCCCCTGGTAAGCTCTTCCAACGAATGGTGGAGAGCTAAACAAGGCTCCTCCAAGATCTCAAAGTACCTCCTTTGCTGTACGCAAGGAGGTGGGAGAAGCTTGTTGCCGGCACTGGAACGGTTGGAGGAGGACAACTCGGAGCTGTACAGCGATCTTGTCCCTGGTACTCTTAACCCCCTGAGACCAGGGCAGAGCCGCACTGGCCTTAGAGGGTTTCTGAGTACCGAATACGCGGTCCAAAACCGTGTCCTTGCCCTCTCGAGGAGGGATCTCTGGGTCGGCAAACCCATTGAGAGCTCTCATTAGAGTCAGAACTTGCCAAAACGCATGCTCTGACTCTTGCTGTTCTCCTGACGTTGGACTTGCAGCGAAGTCTCCTGTCCCCAAAGGCTCTTCTTGGGGAGAGT
>NC_090760.1:12870504-13005111 GCF_036898095.1 Palaemon carinicauda | reverse complement strand
AATAATAACAACACCAACAACAATAATAATAATAATAACAACAACAACAACAGTACCGTACAAACTTTATCTATTTTGTGGTTTAATTTATCCAGTATCATCTTCATCAGGTGCCTCATAATCATCTACATGAGCAATTATACATCAACTTTCTTCTTTATGGGGCTAGAAGTGAAATGAGTTCTCTAAACTTTCCTTTAAATTGAACTTCTTCCTGGCCTACATACTATCAGGTTTTGGTCTTTGCCTGTTTCCTTTGCCCTTAATTCGTGGTTCTTCCTACAAAGTGCTTTTATACCAATCGTTTTTCATCTCTTCTCTCACATATTCAAACCTTCTCAATCTTAGAGATCTCAATCAAATTAATGACCTGTGGATATCACATCGCTGCCACTTCATCTTTCATGATACAATATTCCCGCTGTACTTGAACCCTGAATCTTAATGTTCCATACTCTGACATTTCTTCTCCACTTTCTGTGTCTTTGCCTACTTAAGATGTAAAGAAGTACTGTAAACCATCATACCTTGGCTTTATTCATTAATGAACATTTTTAATTTTCCAGCAATTTTGCTCAATTTCACATATGCTGCAGCTACTCTCTTTTTTACTGCCTTGTCATCTTGTGCTTCAGTCCATGGTGTCCCTATAGTATCAGTAATTCTATTTTTGTAAGTCCTTCCCATTTGTAATAATATGGTTTTCCACTGCCCTCTCTTCCCAACTTCTCCTTATAATACATGCATGTCACTGAAAATTTACTCAATAAATACTTAGCAATCTTGAGCATTTTGTTACACCATATGTCACATTCAAAGCTTGGTACTGAGTTCACCCATACATTTCCATAATGATCACATGGACACTTTATCTCTACTTATTCTCTTTGGAAGCAAATTACTAGAATAAACCTATTACCTTTAGCGCAAAACTCTAAATATAAAAAAATCATGACTTACCTCTCCGTCACCTTCTTGAACTTCTACCGTTTCAGTCATACGAACAGATTTCTTGACTTTCTTTTTCTTATCATAACTACACATAATGGGTGGATTCTCCTGATCTCCATTCACTGCTGCTGGATTATTTGTATCTTCTTTGTTTACAACATCTGCAAAATCATGTGATAGCAAATCATCAAGAACAAACACCTACAAGGATCAAAAGTAAAAAAAAAAATTTATCTGTTATTTCTATACTCACCTGCTGTTCATAATGCCTCACTCTCAAAGCTCAGTTTATCGAGGTTTGTCCCTAATACTAAAAAAAAAATCTGATATATTTCCTTCTAATACTCTCAGGTCTCTAGTACATACATACATATACCAAGGCACTTCCCCATATTTTGGGGGGTAGCCGACATCAACAAATGAAACAAAACAAAAGGGGGACCTCTACTCTCTACGTTCCTCCCAGCCTGACAAGGGACTCAACCGAGTTCAGCTGGTACTGCTAGGGTGCCACAGCCCACCCTACCCCGTTATCCACCACAGATGAAGCTTCATGTAAAAAAAATTGGTTTGTTTTAATATGTTTTCTGGTTCATTATTCCACAAAGTTTATAATTTAGTTATTAAGAAATGTTTTATTGTAGTTACATAACCATTAATGGGAATTTAATGTAAAGTCGTGGGAAATTGATTGCTGATTTAGCAGCATTATCTGCTTTTTCATTACCAACAATTCCAATATGGAAAGGAATCCAATACATAGCTATTTCAAAATTTAACCCCTGAAAATTGAATTTCTTCAACTTTCTCTATGCAATACCAGTACCCTTTGAGGTCTTCTATGGCACTTCTCAAATAAGAATGAATGACAAATCCAAGATTCATTTTATCTTCAATAATTTTCACAATGTTAATTACTTGAATAACTGACAGTTGAGATGTAAATACTGATACTTCAGTAGGTAATTGGAACAGACTTGTTTTGTCAGAAGAAACTGCTGAATAACCAAGCATCCATTGAAGATTTAGAGCCAAAGTATATACAGTATAGCATAAATATAGAATAGAAATATCCTTTTCCCTGAATATATTCCAAGGCATATTTATTGTGACATGGAATATAAGTGGAAGTTTTTGTTAGATAAAAAATGTGTTAGTATATAATTGTATTTCTGTGATTTCTAGTAACCTATTTGTTCTAATTGGGAATGGAGGTTCATGATTGTTTATAAATACACCACTTTGGTTGAAAAGCTATGTTGCTGGAGTTTAGGTGGATAGGATCTTCAAGGCACTTTGCTGTGTTACCAAACCTTGATGTATGGACTATGGTGGCTCCCCCACTTTCACATAGAACAAAGTCTCAGGCTACAAGTGTGTATTGGATCCAAAGACTTCAGAATAGCTTCAGATCCTGATCCACAATGGCTACCATAATCTACCCTGGATAACTAAGGATTAAAAGATCATTAATAAAGTTGACCTTGACCCCATTCCATTACAGTATCAAATTAAGAGCATTATTACATTTAGATTTTCAACAAAATATGTGTTTTCCAATTGAGGTAGTTATCAAATATTAGTATCGCTTAATTTCAGATTTATGTAAAATACTCAAGTTTATTTTGCAGAAACCCTGAACCTAACAGACGCACTACAGTACACACTTGTATTTTCCGACGTTATAAAGAATTCTCTGCAAATGATAGATTATTTTAATACTTTTATATTGCAAAGTCATCCATATCAAGGGTACTTTGTACTACTTGTGGCATTTGAGGAACAGTCTCATTAATTCCCAAGTGAATAAAGAAACATAATTTTTCCCTAAGAGGAACAGTGAGGCCTTTGCACTCCTAATAAGTTATCTAGATCACAATAATGGTGTCAAAAATTCAAAATCACAATACTGGTGTCAAAAGACAAAAAGAAAACAGGGATCATGATCACCCAGAAACAATTCCCTAGAATAATTTAAGTAGTAACTACTAACACAGCCAGAAGAAATCTCTAAAAGCACTAAAAAGGGATTTTGACGAAGGAAAAATCTATTTCTGGGCTCAACCTGTGTCGCTCCGTGAAATTTATTTCTAAGGCATAAATATTGCTAAATATACCAGAGAAAAAAAGGATGCATGAAATGCCAGGAATAAACCCAGCTCACTCACTCAAGAAGCGTCAGTATAGTTACTGGGGCGTAATAGAACCACAACCATAGGTCCCTCACCAGTTAGACCTCTCCTTCAACATCCCCTGGAACACCGAGGTGCCGACCTACACCTAACTGCTGCCTCTACTATGACTATCCTCCCCTCACCCCTACACCTCCCCAGCCCCCTACCTTGATTCAAAAGTCTTGAGAACTGTAATGAAGGCAGCACAGAAGCTGAAGACAAAGGCCAAGCCATTGTTATTAAGATTAGCTGCTAGATTATCTCTTCCTTACTAAAGGCTCATCTATTGGAAGAAAGGAAACAGGAATCTTTTTTTTAATTTTAGGGGCAAACATCGATATAACAGCTTTGACAGAGTAACAATGTAAACATCAAGAGAGGCTCATAGATACAATAAAATCTAGTGTATTAATTGGTTTATCTAGAAAAGTACAATTAGTTTCTTTTAATTTTATACAGCAATTTGAGGCCCTTTGCATCAATAGGCAAAGGAGATGATGATGAGTTTTCTATAAATACTGACCTCGACATTACAATCAGCCTTATTTTACACAAATTCTTATCAAGGTTATTTTTTCATTGTTGGCAATGACAAATACTAATAAAAATAAAATTGCTTGAAAAATTACTGAAAAATGTAATAAGGGTGAGAATACCTTATATAAATTTACTAAGTGAAATCAGATAAATTTGTTCCTCTTTACTTCAACACATTGCAAAGACATCCTGGACTCATATACAGTTATACATACATACATACATATACCAAGGCACTTCCCCCAATTTTGGGGGGTAGCCGACATCAACAAATGAAACAAAAACAAAAAAGGGGACCTCTACTCTCTATGTTCCTCCCAGCCTATATACAGTTACTGTATACCTTTCAGATATTTTGAAAAACTTTTATATGTGAAAAAAAAACTTACTTTTAGCAGGACAGGATTCTTCCTTTATCAGTACATTATCCTCAGGTAAAGGGCTGATCATGTTCTGTCTCTCCATGAATGGAATTCTTGAATCCATCTCACTTCCATTTTCTTCTTTTCTAATCTCTTTTTTTACGCTTTCAAATCCTGGGATCTTCTCAGTAACCTGCTTAACACTCTTTGAAGTATTTGCTGTGAAAGTGATGAAAAATATTTTTCAATTAGCGGATGAGAAATAATTTCAAAATAAATTATAAGTTTTATTTTTCCAAGGTATACAAACCTGAGTCTTTTAAAATAGGGAACATGTCTTCAGAGGAACTAGATCGGTCGTGGAATTCGTTAATGGAGTAGTTAACGATTTGTGGTGAGCGTGGCGCAAGGAGCCCCGGGGCCATCCCCACCTGTCGGAAGCGCTTTATCTGTACTTTTAACTTTCGCCTTAGGACTGAGAGGGAGGATTGAGGTGGGAACTTAAACTGCAAAGGATTCCACTAAAAAAATTTTATCAATAAAAATTCTTATTTCTATACTCGCCTGATATTCACATTACTTCTTCAGAAGCCTGCTTTAATCGACCTTTACCTGTAGAATTTCAAAATTTTCCCATTTTTTCTCCCTTCAATAAACATATGCCCTTAGTAAAGGAATGGAAATTCTGGCGGTAACTGGTAACTGATGCGACAGATTTGTTTTCTCTTCAGTTTCTCAGTCATGCTCCTCAAGCATCCTTCCCAGGTATGTGCACATGGGCAGGGGTATCTGCTGTACTCAGTGAGATAGCCTTTAAGGTATACGTCTGCCACTGCACAGAAGGTCACAACCTACACTCAGCACACAAGGATGACTGAACAATCATGCCCTTTACAGCAGGTTTTGCCAAAATCTGACTGGAATGGGGGACCCCTTTCCGTGGCAAATACAAATTTCTTGTTTCATATTCATAATCACAGACAACAGCCCGCATTCACTTCCTGTTTAAAAGCAAATGTGTAAAGCTCCAGACAGGTGGGGGGATTGTCATGGGTAGACGCAATAATATTGAAGGAATATATTAAAAGACATATGCTTTTATTCTCAAATTGTGAGTAGCGAGATTAAATTTGACTGGTGTTTAGTCAATGATATCCTCACCTTACGTCGTCAGCATTTTGGAAATAAACAGAGCCTCAATGTCTAGTTTGGACAAAGAAGTCAACATATTAATTTGAGGAGTCAGTATCTTTTAGAAACCAAGCCTCGAGGATATTCTTGTTTATGGAAAGTGTCATCACTGGTCAACATGTGCCCATGCTTTTGTTAAGGCATAACATGAGGTCCAGATTGTACCCGAAATTTGTTCTAAAAGCTTCTACGGTGTGACCAAAGTGGGTGTTTTTAAGGAAACCAATCAGGATACAGAATACCAAAAAATGTCTTATACGGAAATGATGACGTACCATCGAAATAAGCTCCGCCATACATGGGTATACAGTATAAACTTCAAGAAGATACTGCCCAAAGGAGATAGGACGAGAGAGTAACCAAGTCCTGACAAGATAAGGGCATGAAAAGATGACCAGAAGTCAGACAGAGCCAGTTTCCAACATTACCTTCAGATGACAAACGCCAATCTCTAAAATCTTGCTATGGTTGAGAAGCGATGAATTGAAGATGCCAGCCTTTCCTGCTTGTGACAAATAGCAGCCAACACTGCCTGTGTCTTGGTCTTCCTTTTATACTATCACCGTATTCTTGGAGATAACTTCTGATGTCCCTTCTGTAACATCTTTGAATCCAAAGTTATCGTGCCAGATCTAACTGAGCTACAGCTACCCTTCTGAGAAGCTCTCAGGCTTAAAGCCTATCATCTCAGCAACGGCAGAAAATTACCGAAAAGGATTGTTCAATTTTCTTGACTGTTCTCCCTGATCTATTGATATTTTGGATTGATTTGATTTATCAGTTAATCGAAGAAGCAACATTGATTTTCTTTGTAAATTTTGTGAATAAACATTTTGTGTTTTTTGTTCGAGGTTTTTACATTCATTTCCCATATTTCAATTATCGTTGTCGGAACACTTTAGTATAGAGATTAAAAGAAACTAACGATTGTTAAGATTGTACTAGGGGGCTCTCCTTACCTGCAGTCATAATCTGTTGTAAACTACATCGTTAACAAATCGAGTGCCCGATCCAACACCGCTGAAGACATGTTTTCTATTTTAAAGGGCAATAGGTTTGTATAAGCGTAGGAACAAACAAATCATATACTATACTGTACTTGAAGTAACCTACCAAGCTTGAATGTACATTATACTGTAAAAGATTATAATTTACAAATTGTTAAGACTAATGCACTTACAGTGAAAAGTATAAATTACCTTAAATCTATCCAAGATAATATAGAGGAAAAAAACACCACAATTCATTGCTGTGGATTACAGGTAAAAAAACTAATTTCATAACATACAAAGAAAATTTATCCAAGTATTAACTGTGGATAATTTAGACAAAGCAGAAAAATTCAGCCTGCACATTAGTTTATCCTCAATTTTAAATTAATGCTAGATAATATTGCAAAAAAAAATGTTTAAAGAAGGTTGTATCATGAACTTACAAACACTCTCGCCTTTTTTTGCAGCTAATTCATCAAATTTAACTTGTAACGTAATCAACTTTGAATTGGTAGCATCTCTCACTGCTTCTGATTGACGAAGCTTTCGCTGCAACTGAAGGATACGATCACTCAAAGCCACCTTATTAAACTGAGCACCTCTGAGAGCTTCCTCAAGCTCCTCCACTTTCTTCCTGTAGAATAAGAAACATGACAAAAAAATTTAAACTTTAGAGAGTTGGTTAATAGGGTATACTAATTTATTATCCTATTGAGAGCCTGATTTACTTACTACACATAAGGTAGTAACCCAACAAAATCCTGCTCCCCAAACTTGAGCTGTACCACAACCTACATATACAGTACAACCATTCCATAAATTCTAATTGCAAATTACTTTGTACTTACATTCATAATTTTCCTGCTTTTTATCCAATTGCTTGTTGGATGTGATAAGAAAAAATTTCAAGGTGGATAATTGAAAAATGTTGCCTTCTTAATTCCATTTCATTTTCTCCTTTGCTGCTCCACATAAATCTCAAATACATCAATAACTTGTTACCAACATAAATTACAAAACATTTGTATCCAATATAAATGCCTAAAATGTTTAAGAAGAATAAAATACAAGAGAGACCTGAGGACTGTAATAAGGAGAGAGAACACTTGTAGTTACCTTAACAACATTAGATAGTTAGGAAAGGCATTAAGAGGGCAGTAAGACGGAATAGCATCAGATTAGGAAGTGGGAAGATTCCTAGACTTGAAAGACTAGTAGTAAATAAAATGAATCGACAACCACAAAGCTGGGCAATAACTTGAAATGTATCAAAGCCATGTGGTTACTTACTAAGAAAATGGAGAAAATCTTAAACAATTGTGACTACAAAATACAGAGCCCTATGGCCAGTGCATTAGGAAGATCATAAGAATGAAGTTGCTAAGAAACATGGTGCCCAGAAAATGGAATATAAGCTGATATAGTTTGGCATTTGATGAAAATGGTTATTTATGAAATCAGCAATCTTGTAGCAGAACAAAGACAAGCAGAAAACCCAAAAAATTATCAGAATGAGGCTTAGACAAAGACCCGAATCAAATAGGACTTCAAAGATAAAAGAGAGCAGAAACAACATTCCCATCTCACTATACACTGGAAAAATAAGTAAAAACAATAATGATGATGAGATCATAAATATGGATCCAGCATATTTACCTATTTACTTTCTGTTTTTTAATGTTTTATACATCTGTATCAACCTAATTGTCCTTTTAACTATTATTAGTGTCGACATGGTTGGTAAATTTAAGATTACAGTATTCTTTTTGTTGGTTTTACCTTGAATAGCATTTTGGACATGTGACTAGGAAGAATTGGAAAGAGGTTAATCATGCTTAAAAAATTATTTAATGGAAGGGGAACTGACGATGAATGTTGCAAAATCAGAAATATTAACAATCTCTAAGGAATCAACAGCACCAACAAAATATTATGATAAGGGGCAGTGTAATAAAGGACACAGACTCATTCAAATATCTAGGATATGATTTCACAGAAAAGGAAATAAACGCAAGGAAGAAATAAGTGAAAGAATAAAAAAAAATATAATAAATGCACAGGAGTTCTCTATCCAATAATGAGAGATACAGATGTACCTGAAGAAGTAAAGCAAGCTATATTTGAGGGTTTGCTAACACTAATAATGGATCAGACAGCTGGACACTGACAAGAAGAGACAGAAGTAGGGTCCCAAGCCTCAAAAATTGAAACCCTTAGAATTATATTGCATAAAACAATGGAAAGAATAAAAAATTAAGATGTAAGAACAGTTGGAGTAGCCCCTATGATGAGCAAGATTGAGAAGGGACAGCTGAGATGGCTAAGTCATGTGAGGAGAATGGATCCAAACAGAATAGCAAAGAAAAGATGGAACTGGACACCTGACAGAAGGAGATCGAGAGGAAGACCACATAAACGCTGGATGGATGGAATTGAAGAAATATTAACAAAGTGACAAATTCGTAGATAATTTGTATTTTTCCTAACTATACAAACCTTAGCTATTTAACAGGGGTATTACTTTCGGCGTAGCTGAAATGAAGAGCCATTAAAATTTAACGAGGGTTTACTACCCACACCGCTAGTTAGCAGGAGTAGGGGAGGGTAGCTTGCTACCACCCCACCCTCACACACACCTGTGCTTGAACTCACTTTGCTTGGAGGTAGGACTTCAAGGGGGATAGGGCTGGCGGGCAAGTTTGGTTAAATAGCTAAGGTTTGTATAGTTAGGAAAAATACAAATTATCTACGAATTTGTCATTTGTTCCGCAACTGGAATACAAACCACGCTATTTAATAGGGGTGACTCACCCATTAGGAAGGGTGGACGTCCCAGCCAGTACTGGCTTTTGGCTTTGCCCGGGGACTCGTTATTTGAGTGTGTCAGCACCCAAGAAATAAGGAGTCCCTGCACCTCGCTAGAACCTTGCTACGCAAGGACTGCGGCCTACGCAAGCTGTGTGTGAAGGTATGAAGAAGTGTGACTCGTCCCAGGAAGTTGTTCTGAAGTTCTTTAGATGGAAACTTGTAGACTAGGACTTTCCCAATACCACCTCATCAGGGTATGGGGACGTAACAGTATTAACTTAATACTAGGGACACAAGGGAGCATGGTTTACCTGCAGTGGTTTGAGGTCAGCTATGCAGAGAACCCAGGAGGCTGCTTTCCCCTAGAGAGGGGATGATGAAGGAAAGAATAAGGGCCAGTCAAACCTTTTTATTCATGCAGACTAAAATAGGGTAACAATGCCCTCAACCCTCTGCTACTTGTCCAATAAGGAGCTTGAGGTTTTAAACCAGCTGTTGTGCAGCCACCACAGGGCCGATAGAGAACATTTAGAGCCTCCTGTGGGTCACGTCTTGCAGGTAGTGGGCTGTGAACGTTGTCTGACGCTTTTACACCCCCGCTTGAAGGACCTGCTTCACAGAGAAATTTCTTTTGAAGGCCAGGGACGTAGCTATGCCCCTGACATCATGTGCTCTATGGTGACGTGACGGAGAAGGATCTGGATTCAAGGCCAGATGAATTACCCTGCGAATCCATGCAGAG
Source organism: Palaemon carinicauda (assembly GCF_036898095.1). Classification (NCBI taxonomy): domain Eukaryota; kingdom Metazoa; phylum Arthropoda; class Malacostraca; order Decapoda; family Palaemonidae; genus Palaemon; species Palaemon carinicauda. Next base: position 12,995,354 of record NC_090760.1, on the reverse strand, counting down.
ATGGTGTTTTTGGTGACCCTCCTCTTAGTTCTCCCTGTGCTGACGAATAATGCTGGCACACAAGGACGGACTGCAGCTGTTCTTTTAAGGTATAGCCTCAAACTCATTACTGGGCATAGTAAGAGATGGTCTGAGTCATCTGTTACAGAACGGAGACTAGAAATCCGGAAGGAGTCGAACCGAGGATCCGCTACTCCAGGATTCTGAGTCTTAGCAATAAACTCAGGGAAGAAGCTCAACGTTACGTCCCCCCATCCCCTTGAATGGGTGATGTCATACGAGAGACCATGAAGTTCACTAACACGCTTGGCCGAAGCCAAAGCTAGCAGGAACACCGTCTTCCAGGTTAGGTAGCGATCTGATGCCTGGCGTAATGGTTCATAGGGAGGTCTCTTAAGAGACCTGAGAACTCGAACCACGTTCCATGGAGAAGGTCTCACTTCCGACTGAGGGCAGGTAAGTTCATAACTACGTATGAGTAGAGAAAGTTCTAGAGATGAAGAAATGTCCATTCCTTTCAGCCAGAAAGCTAGACTTAAGGCTGAGCGCTAGCATTTGACTGCTGAGATTGAAAGGCGCTTTTCTTCCCGCAAATACACGAGGAACTCCGCTATTGTTGAAATAGTGGCATCGAGTGGAGAGATACCCCTTCCACGACACCAACCACAGAAGACTTTCCACTTTGCATGGTAGACTGCTGCGGATGACTTTCACAGATGTCCAGACATCCTGACAGCAACTTGCTGCAAAAATCCTCTCTCAGAGAGGAGATGCTGGATAGTCTCCAGGCGTGAAGTCGTAGCGAAGCTACGGCTTTGTGGAAGATGTTGGCATGTGGTTGTTTGAGCAGATTGTGCCGTGGAGGGAGTTTTCTCGGTAGCTCCGTTAAGAGTTGCAGAAGGTCCGGGAACCATTCCGCGTGATGCCATAGCGGAGCTATGAGGGTCATTGAAAGATTGACTGATGTTCTGGTCTTGTTGAGCACCCTCCTCATCAGACAGAACGGGGGAAAGGCGTAAACGTCGATGTTGTCCCACCGTTGTTGGAGAGCATCTTGCCAGTGAGCCTTGGGGTCTGGGACTGGGGAGCAGTACAGCGGAGCTTGAAGTTCAAGGCTGTTGCGAACAGATCCACAGTCGGAGAACCCCACAAAGTCATGACTTTGTTGGCTATTAGATGATCTAAAGACCACTCGGTACTCACTATCTGAGACGCTCTGCTCAGATTGTCGGCAAGCACATTCCTTTTGCCTGGAATGAGGCGTGCCGATAGTGGTATCGAGTGGATTTCGGCCCATCTCAGTATCTCTACTGCTAGATGGGATAGCTGCTGCGAAAAGGTACCTCCTTGTTTGTTGATGTAAGCCACTACTGTGGTGTTGTCGCTCATCACCACCACAGAGTGACCCGCCAGGTATTGTTGGAACTGTTGAAGGGCCAGGAAGACGGCCTTCATCTCTAGGAGATTTATATGGAGATACTTTTCTGATTCTGACCACAGGCCTGAGGTCGTGTGGTGCAGTACGTGAGCCACCAACCCTTTCTTTGAAGCGTCCGAAAACAGCATCAAATCCGGGGGGAGGACGAGAAGATCCACTCCTTTTCGTAGGTTCTCGTCTGTCACCCACCACTGGAGGTCCGTCAGTTTCGCAGGTCCCGTAGGGATCAGGACGTTCGGGGAATCGTAACCTTGATTCCACCGGGACTTGAGTTGCCACTGGAGGGATCTCATCCTGAGGCGACCATTGGGAACTAGACGAGCCAATGATGAAAGGTGACCGAGACGTAACCACGATTGGGCTGGAAGTTCTTCTCATCTGAGAAAATGGCTTGCGACCTTCCTCAGCCTTGCTATCCTGTCGTCTGATGGGAAGGCTTTGTGGAGATTGGTGTCTATAACCATGCATAGATATACCAGTCTTTGAGTGGGAAGCAGAGAGGACTTCTCGAGATTTACCATGATCCCCAGATCCTGGCAAAGTCCCAGAAGTTTGTCCCGGTGTTAAAGAAGGGATGACACCGAGTCTGCTAGGATCAACCAGTCGTCCAGATAACGAAGGAGACGGATGCCGATCCTGTGTGCCCACGAAGATATTAGGGTGAACACTCTGGTGAAAACCTGTGGTGCTGTGGAGAGACCGAAGCACAGCACCTTGAACTGGTACTCTTTGTTGTCTAGGCTGAATCTTAAGTACTTCCTTGAAGACGGATGGACTGGGATCTGGAAGTTCACGTCCTTCAGATCCAGTGTACACATGAAGTCTTGCTGTCTCACTGCTAGTCTGACTGTGTCTGCCGTCTCCATGCTGAACGGAGTTTGTTTGACAAACTTGTTCAGGGCTGAGAGGTCGATGACTGGTCTCCAGCCTCCAGATGACTTCTTTACAAGAAAGAGTCGACTGAAGAAGCCTGGAGACCCGTCGACGACCTCTTGGAGAGCGCCCTTCTTCAACAGGGTTTGGACTTCTGCCCGAAGGGTTTGCCCCCTTGCTGATCCCATGGCAAGGGAGCTCAATGACACTGGATTCGTCATCAGGGGAGGTAGAGATGTTGTGAACGGGACGCGATATCCCTGACAGATTACAGAAATCGTCCAGGAATCGGCCCCGAGTTGCTGCCACCTGTCTGCGCAACTTTGTAGGCATCCCCCCACTGGTGGACATGCAGGGAGACTGCCAATCCTAGCGTTTGCGGCCTCGGCTGCTCCCTCTAGGATTCTTACCTCCTCTGGAGGACTTTTTGCCTTTCCTATCCTTGACAGGAAAGAGCTTAGACACCACTATCTTCGCTGCTGCTATTGGTTTTGCGGTCTTGGTCGGACGGGACTGCTGGGGTGCTGGAGGCTTATAGGGCTTAGATGTCAAAGCCCTATGAAGGAGGGAGTCTTGGTGAGACTTCCTCCACCTCTCAGCGGCCTGTTCCACATCCTTAGGCTCAAACAGGATCGTTCCTTCTAAGGAAGAATGCCTGAGCCTATTGATCTCAGTGCTAGGGACCTTCTGATGGAATCTCTCAGCCACCGCATCCCGACGTTTCAGGATGGTGTTTGCCCAAAAGTTCGAGACTTGGTGGGCCAGAAACTTGATCGTGCGAGTGCCTGAGAGAAGGAACGTCTCCATAGCTTTCCTGGTACGTTCTTTGGAGAAATCCTCAGAGCGTATCAGGATACCTAAGGTCCCTAACCAGTTATCAACCGTGGCTTGCATAGCACACTTCGCAACCTTCTCCTGGTTAAGGAGCTCGGTTGCCGAGAACGAGATCTGCCGGTTGGAGAGTCTCTCAAGAGGGACTCCCCTGGTAAGCTCTTCCAACGAATGGTGGAGAGCTAAACAAGGCTCCTCCAAGATCTCAAAGTACCTCCTTTGCTGTACGCAAGGAGGTGGGAGAAGCTTGTTGCCGGCACTGGAACGGTTGGAGGAGGACAACTCGGAGCTGTACAGCGATCTTGTCCCTGGTACTCTTAACCCCCTGAGACCAGGGCAGAGCCGCACTGGCCTTAGAGGGTTTCTGAGTACCGAATACGCGGTCCAAAACCGTGTCCTTGCCCTCTCGAGGAGGGATCTCTGGGTCGGCAAACCCATTGAGAGCTCTCATTAGAGTCAGAACTTGCCAAAACGCATGCTCTGACTCTTGCTGTTCTCCTGACGTTGGACTTGCAGCGAAGTCTCCTGTCCCCAAAGGCTCTTCTTGGGGAGAGTCGTGGACATTCTCAGAGTGGCTAGTTGGCTCCGTCCTAGGTCTTGTAAAGGACTTCGATAAAGTCTTCGAGTCCTTCGACTCCTTCCTGGGAAGGATGTAGGACTCCAACATAGAAGGTGGCAAGTTCTTTCCAGCCCCTACTTGGGAAGACTTCTCAGTGCGAGGAGGGGTTTCCCTCATTGGGGGAACGTCTCACCTCACGTGATTCCCCTGAGGACGGGAAGTACTCGTCCGACAGGGAAGGAGAGAAAGTCTGGGGGGGTGAAGGAACCTGCCTCAACGGCTTGCGTGGAGTCAACTTAGCCCTTGGAGAAGTTACCGCGTCTGAAACTCCTCTTTTTCTCTTCAGAGGAGTAGAAACAGCCAAGGATCTGTGACCTAATTCAGAGAGAACAGGCTTGAACGCCTGCGTAACTGCTCTGATCAGTGCACCGAACCAAGGTTGTTGACTGACAGACGTGCTGTCAGACACTCCCTCTGAAGGGACAGGGATAGAAGAATCCCTAGGAGGAGTTCCCATAGGTGGGTTCGCCTGAAAAGGAATAGGGATCCTGGACCCCTCTGGATGTTTCCCTTCCGCCGCAATACGCGCTATGCGTTTGTGGGGAGGGGAATGCGGCGTTGGCGACCTTGCCGTGCGTTGTCCGGCAGCCTCGCGCACGGGGGCGCGTTATGGGGCTCGCGCGGGGGCACGTTATGGTGCTTGCGCGGGGGCGCGTAATGGTGATTGCGCGATGGAGAATACCAGGGGTCACATGCGCGTGCGGGAGACTGCTCATGCGCGTGCGGGAGACTGCTGATGCGCGTGTGGGCAACTGCGAGGGCGCGCGGGAGACTGATGGAGCGTAGGAGCGCGCGTGGGAGACTGTGGGTGCACAGGAGAGCGTGCAGGAGACTGATGGCGCGCGCAGGGGAGAATGTTTGCGCAGGATCAGGGCGTTGAACACGGGGGCACGCGCGCGCAGGAGAGATACCCCTGGAGCGCAGGCACGCAGTTGAAGCCTGTGCTCGTGGGCGCGCGTCAGAATGTTGGCGCGCAACTGCAAGAGAGGATGGGCGCGGGCACGTATCCTCGTGGGCGCGTGCAGGAGACTGCGCGTGTCGGCGAGCGCTGGCGCGTGGGAGAAGTCAAAATCGACTTCCCAACAGCGCCCAGATCCGAAGATCGTGGGCGCGCAGGAGAGATGATTGCTGCTCGTGGGCGCTGGCGCGCGGCAGATCACTGACGTGCAGGAGAACGCTGGCGTACAGGAGAGCGCTGACGCATAGGAGAGCGCTGGCGCGCAGGAGGTTGCTGGCATGCAGGAAGTTGATGGCGCGCAGGTGAGGGATGACGCGTAGCTGGGCGTGGGCGCGCTAGCTCAGGTAAAGCCTGGCGCGCAGGAGAACCTGGGCGTGGGCGCGCTAGCTCAGGTAAAGCCTGGCGCGCAGGAGAACATGGGCGTGTATGCTCATTGTTAGCATAGCGCGTGAGGGAGGTATGCGCGCGTCGGTGCATACGCCCTTGATGCCCCGTATTAAGGTTAGATGCCTGACGAGCGCGAAGGTCAGGTTTCGTCGGCGCGTAGCGCACATCAATACTCAGGAACGGTGACGGCAGGTCGACAGGTCTGACGGGTGGAAGGTCGACATGTCCTTTGAAAGGACGACCTTCCACCGAAGGGGATCGCGAACGATCCGCTGAGAGGTCCATGACCAAAGCAGGAACAGTCGGTGATCGCTGAAGAGGCTCCTCTGCGGTGGACTGCAACGAAGATGTAGAACCAAAGAGGCGCCTCCTCACCGCAGGTGAAGGAAGGCCTCTCTGGCGAAGAGGAAGGCGAGCCTTGCGACGGATACGCCTTCTGGGGGCCGTTGGATCAGCATGCTGCCCTTCTGCAGTCCTCCGAAGAGGAGTCTCTGTAAGTGAACTCCCCCGAGGGGGAAAAACACTAGCAGGAGAGACTGTTGGACTTAGTTTCTCCCTCGTTGGTTGAACAGGAACGGGAGAAACTCAGCCTTCAGCTACTGCGGGGTTTGAAGAGGCAGAGGTATTAGGAGATACCGCATTGGATACCTCTGACACCACAACGTCGACAATCAACAGAGAATCAACCTCTGCCGGAGTCGGCGATTGCTTGACAGCGGCACCCAATCGGATGTAGTCAAGTAAGACTTCCTTAGAGGGCGAACCCTCGAGCTCCAAGGAAGACCAAAGCTGTAAAAGATGGATCAGTGACACATCCTCCCCCGGGGGGAGAGGTGGTGCTGCCTCGCAAGGGGAGGCAACGCCATCTCTCGAACCCCGAGCTTGGAAAACAGTACAACGGTCTACGCTACCACTCGACGGCCTCTCGAAAGAGACTGACCGAGTGGGAGCTTCGGAGGAGGTTTGAGCAACGGAAGAAGAGTCCTTGGGTTTTTCTCCTTTCAAAGAAACCTTCGAAGGAGAAATATTCCGTCTGGACTTCTTCCTACGTCGCCGTGAAAACCTCTCCCACTGGGAGGTAGACCACTCCCTGCACTCACTACACTTATTATCACTATCACACCGTTGACCTCTACAGTAAGGGCAAAGGGTGTGAGGGTCTGTCTCGACCGCCGACATGAATGTTCCGCAGGGGCGGTCGGGTAATCCAGGGCAGGTGCGCATAATAGCAGAGGCCAACTTCACACACAAACCTGTCAAAAAGAAAAAGCAAAAAAAGCATTAATGGCTACCAATGAGTGGCGAGAATGACAGCAGACACGTCCAACTACCATCTGAGCCGAGAGCAAAGTGAGTTCAAGCACAGGTGTGTGTGAGGGGGGGGGGGGAGCAAGCTACCCTCCCCTACCCCCGCTAACTAGTGGTGTGGGTAGTAAACTCTCGATAAATTTTAATGGCTCGTCATTTCAGCTACACCGAAAGTAATACCCCTATCAAATAGCGTGGTTTGTATTCCAGTTACGGAACAAATTTTATTTTAATTGTTCATTACTTCTTATATCATTTATTTATTTCCTTATTTCCTTTCCTCACAGGGTTATTTTTCCCTGTTGGAGCCCTTGGGCTTATAGCATCTTGCTTTTCCAACTAGGGTTGTAGCTTAGCAGATAATAATAATAATAATAATGCACACACAGGTTCTTGCCTTTGGATTTATAAATTTGGATTACATAGTCAGGCATTGGAGCCTCTGATGCCATTCAGTGCCCAAGTGCAAACAGGGGAAAACCCAGCCATTAAATTATAAACTAAAAGTTAAAAGAGGCTGGACAACAAGATGGAAGGCATTTAGTAAAAAAGTGGGTACAGTAGAAGAATATAATGCCCCTACCATTTTTAATTTTGGCTGTAATGTATTACCACTTGCCCATCATGATTTCATCACAATACTTCTTTTTACAAAATCCTTCCCAATATTAACCCCCCACACATATTTCTACTGTACAGTATAAGAATAAAAATTTAAGTATTTATACATTACTTACTGTTCCTCTGTATACATATTCTTAAAAAATGTAGCCATATGTTGATCATCAGATGGCTCAACCTGAAAATATTAATGAATTACATTTATGAACACTATTGTTACAAATAATTCAACACTGGAATAATGAATAATGGCATATGATAAGCATATAAAACCTACATACACAGGATGTATTTTGACAAAATTTAGTGGTACAGTATCTTCAACCACAAGATTTTCTTATTCAGACTAGGTTATTTGAAAATCTATCTGTAGATTCTACAAAACTTAGTATTGTTTTTTATTCCTTCATTATCTAGAAATAATACCATGAACGAAACGTAATATATAGTTATTATTTTATCAGTAAATGAATACTTTCTCCGTTTTGTATATTTATAAAATTGCTTAGTCATTCTTTCCTTTTTTAACAAAAATAATAATGCTTTTGACTTCAAATTATGTTATCCTTTTTGGCTATAACTCAACAAAGAACTTCTAATACAAATTTCAGTGTTTGCACATCAGGAATGAATAACAGCTAATCGTTTCGAAATGTAAACATTCACATTCTGTCAAGGTTACATAATGGTACACTATCAAGCATGAGGTTTTTTTTTTATTTATTAACCCTTTTACCCCCAAGGCTATTTGGAACTTTCCCACCCCCAAACCCCCAGGCATTTACCATTTTCAAGCACGTTTTGCAATAATTTTTTTTTTAGATCGCGCAGACAGCCCTAATATTCGTCATAGAGAGGTCAGGTTGGTCTCATTCTTTTGGAAAATGCCTGAAGTTTCTCATACAGTTATCAAAAACATGCAAAAAAATGCAAATGGCAGTTTTTTGCAAGGACGTACCAATACGTCCATGGGGGTTAAGGGTTGAGTTTTGTGAAACGTACCAGTAGGTCCATTGGGGGTAGAAGGGTTAAATGAAATGCAAAGAATTGGAGTACTTTACTTACCAAAGTTACGTGTTGATGATTTAATGGTATTTCATAATACTGTGCACTAATCCTGTGACACATTTACTATTTGCAGCTGTTTTTGTACATATACTGTATATTTTCTTATTGTTATCCGTAAAACTTATTACTGCCTATTACAGTTCTCTTTAACTTGTTCTTTTATTTTTTCACATTTAGGCCTTCTTTTGATTGGAAATGCCTTGTTCTTTTTCTAACCAATTTGACTTATTACATATGGATATGTACAGGTAGTCGCCGACTGACGACATATGCGACTTATGACGGTTCGACTTTACAACGGTGGTTTTTTTCACTGTGATGACGTCACAAGTATCTCTGAAATAGTACACTAATAGCAAAAATCCTTGGATATAATCTATTTTCTTGTAGAAATAGAACTGTTTTATCTTGGTAAGTTAGTAGTTTCTTTTATTATTAATATACAGCATCCATTTTCAGTAAAAAATACGTCAAGAAAAGTTTTAACGTGTCGAGTTCATATAATTATTGTCTGGTAACGTCATATTACCGGCGGAAAGTGAGCGGACAATAGAGTGACTTCCTTCAAAAAGGCTAACGATTAGTATTAGTCTTCCCATTATCGAAATGTCAAGTAATGATACAAAGCATTTTGTGTCTGTATCGATTGTTATGAGTACTACTTAGCGTAAATTTGACTCTACGCTAGTTCTATTTAATTTTGGATAATAGATCGATATTTATCTAAAGAAAGTACACTTAACATTTTCTTAAAAATAATATATTTTATTTTACATTATAAAAATTAAATACTTTTGCTTGATAAGTTAGCATTTTCTTTCATTTCTTGCAAGAAAACGGAAAGTGTTTTACATAATTTGCAAGTCATTCCTATGACTTATTTCATTTCAGTGTATTACTGAGTAATCTTCTTATTTCCATTAACGAATCATCGAGTAATGATACAAAGAATTTCTGATAATTTTTAAAGAAATAAGAAATGAGAGAGAGAGAGAGAGAGAGAGAGAGAGAGAGAGAGAGAGAGAGAGAGAGAGAGAGAGAGAGAGAGAGAGAGAGAGAACGTATTCATATGATAACTAATAATAAGGTCTATAAACGGACTGTATGGATACTGATAGCCTATAATATATTGTCGGTGATGCAATATTAATTATAAAGAGCTTTTGAATAAGTTAAGAATATTATAGTAACAACTCCATGTTATTCGTACTCTATGTGCGCATAATCACAATATGGTAGCGTGACTTTGAGATCAGCTGATGCCTACCAAAAGTAATTGTTGATCATTGAAATTGAAAAATAGAATACAAACATGCTTTAATAAACCACAATAATGACTAATGAAATATGAAGGCTTAATAATGAATAAATAATTAAATACTGTATGAAGCTTTTAAAATAAACTATCCATACGAGCCCGCGCACACACACACTCACACAGAGTGAAAACGTATTTGCATGATAACTAATAATAATAGCTATAAATGAATTGTGTGAAAACTGTGATATCCTGTAACATTCTGGTGCTGATTTAATATTAATCATGAGGATATTTAGAATAAATTAAGAAATTAAATAAAAAATACGCCACTTGTGTGTGAGCAAATTTTCGACAAGGTAGCGGGGACATTCAAATCAGCTGAACATAACCAAAGGTAAACAAAATATTAAGTAATTCTTGATGTCTAAAATTCTTCAGAAATTGAAAAATAAAATACAAAAATACTTTAATGGAGCATTTGATATCATATGAAACAAGAGAATGAAATAATGGTATAAAGTAAGAAAATATTGATAAAATATGACTTAGATGATTGCCGAATCATGATGCATCATAATAAATCTATGGAAACTTCACTTTTTCAGTTCGACATACGTCGAAATCAACTTATGACGCGTCTCTCGGCCCCTATCTCTGTCATAAGTCGGCGACTACCTGTACTAAAGCTGAATAATGATTTTAATAATAATAATATGGTATTATAGTCTGACCAATCACTAAACTTCAACCAAAATTTCCAGTTTCTGCCATAAATGCCAAACTCTATTGAGAAACATACAATTAACAGCAATAAAAAGTGTAGCTTTTTTTTTTTTATATAAATACCTAAAAAATTTGGTGAAATCTAAATATCGTGATGTATACTAATATATTAATACAAAATATTGATGACCACAACTGGAAAATTAAGGAATGAGGTTTGGTTAAGTTAACAAATCCTTCTCATTATATATATGGTTCACTTAAATGTTTGAGCAATTGTGTAGATACTGTAACGGACAACATTCCATGAAGAGCTTACGACAACTCCTGTAAAGTAAACAATGTCTATGTCTATGAAGTTAGTATTCCTGAAACATACCTCAGGTACAGGTGGAGTCTGTTGAACCTGTGGCGAAGTTGCCTCATTCTGCTTTGCTTCAAGATTCTGACACTGTTTTGTTAACACCTCTAGTTGTGTTCTAGCAAGTGCTAATGACTCCTCTAGATGATTGAGATATTCAGAAACACCTCTATTGCTGCTCAAACTCAACAGATATGCCAGCTGTAGCTAAAATATATAAAGAAATACTCAAAATAACACTTTAACCATTATAACTGCATACTGTACTGTAATACACATAATGTCTATCAAGCGCAGTCATTAAGGGGGCAGGCCGATAAACCATTATATAGGGGTATAGGGAGGAAAACACAATATTCTGATAAAATTCAAGGAGCTTCGTATGGCAATGGAGAATGCGTATACAAAATATTCCATCAAACTTCCTCTTACTTTCATAATTATACGGTAATTAGTAAAAGTAACTCAATAAGCCATAAACATTGATCCGTACAAGAAAATGCAGTATTTTTTCTGTTATCGTAAATTTTGATAATTATACATACATACATATACCAAGGCACTTCCCCAAATTTTGGGGGGTAGCCGACATCAACAAATGAAACAAAAACAAAAAACGGGGACCTCTACTCTCTACATTCCTCCCAGCCTAACAAGGGACTCAACCGAGTTCAGCTGGTACTGCTAGGGTGCCACAGCCCACCCTCCCACATTATCCACCACAGATGAAGCTTCATAATGCTGAATCCCCTACTGCTGCTACCTCCGCGGTCATCTAAGGCATCGGAGGCAGCAGCAGGGCCTACCGGAACTGCGTCACAATCGCTCGCCATTCATTCCTATTTCTAACACGCTCTCTTGCCTCTCTCACATCTATCCTCCTATCACCCAGAGCTTCCTTCACTCCATCCATCCACCCAAACCTTGCCCTTCCTCTCGTACTTCTCCCATCAACTCTTGCATTCATCACCTTCTTTAGCAGACAGCCATTTTCCATTCTCTCAACATGGCCAAACCACCTCAACATATTCATATCCACTCTAGCTGCTAACTCATTTCTTACACCCGTTCTCACTCTCACCACTTCGTTCCTAACCCTATCTACTCGAGATACACCAGCCATACTCCTTAGACACTTCATCTCAAACACATTCAATTTCTGTCTCTCCATCACTTTCATTCCCCACAACTCCGATCCATACATCACAGTTGGTATAATCACTTTCTCACATAGAACTCTCTTTACATTCATGCCCAACCCCCTATTTTCTTCTACTCCCTTAACTGCCCCCAACACCTTGCAACCTTCATTCACTCTCTGACGTACATCTGCTTCCACTCCACCATTTGCTGCAACAACAGACCCCAAGTACTTCAACTGATCCACCTCCTCAAGTAACTCTCCATTCAACATGACATTCAACCTTGCACCACCTTCCCTTCTCGTACATCTCATAACCTTACTCTTACCCACATTAACTTTCAACTTCCTTCTCTCACACACTTTTCCAAATTCTGTCACTAATCGGCCAAGCTTCTCTTCTGTGTCTGGAACCAGTACAGTATCATCCACAAACAACAACTGATTTTACATCCTATTCATGGTCATTCTCGTCTACCAGTTTTAATCCTCGTCCAAGCACTCGAGCATTCACCTCTCTCACCACTCCATCAACATACAAGGTAAACAACCATGGCGACATCACACATCCCTGTCTCAGCCCCACTCTCACCGGAAACCAATCACTCACTTCATTTCCTATCCTAATACATGCTTTACTACCTTTGTAGAAACTTTTCACTGGTTGCAACAACCTTCCACCAACTCCATATAACCTCATCACATTCCACATTGCTTCCCTATCAACTCTATCATACGCTTTCTCCAGATCCATAAACGCAACATACACCTCCATACCTTTTGCTAAATATTTCTCGCATATCTGCCTTACTGTAAAAATCTGATTCATACAACCCCTACCTCTTCTAAAACCACCCTGTACTTCTAAGATTGCATTCTCTGTTTTATCCTTGATCCTATTAATCATTACTCTACCATACACTTTTCCAACTACGCTTAACAAACTAATACCTCTTGAATTACAACACTCATGCACATCTCCCTTACCCTTATATAGTGGTACAATACATGCACAAACCCAATCTACTGGTACCATTGACAACACAAAACACATATTAAACAATCTCTCCAACCATTCAAGTACAGTCACACCCCCTTCCTTCAACATCTCAGCTCTCACACCATCCATACCAGACGCTTTTCCTACTCTCGTTTCATCTAGTGCTCTCCTCACTTCATCTATTGTAATCTCTCTCTCTTCTCATCTCCCATCACTGGCACCTCAACACCTGCAACAGCAATTATATCTGCCTCCCTATTATCCTCAACATTCAGTAAACTTTCAAAATATTCCGCCCATCTTTTCCTTGCCTCCTCTCCTTTTAACAACCTTCCATTTCCATCTTTTACTGTCTCTTCAATTCTTGAGCCAGCCTTCCTTACTCTCTTCACTTCTTTCCAAAACTACTTCTTATTCTCTTCATATGACTGACCCAATCCCTCACCCCACCTTAGGTCAGCTGCCCTCTTTGCCTCACGTACCTTGCGCTTTACTTCCACATTTTTCTCTTTATATTTTTCATACTTCTCTATACTATTACTCTGCAGCCATTCTTCAAAAGCCGTCTTTTTCTCTTCCACTTTTACCTTCACTCCTTCATTCCTCCATTCACAGCCCTTCCTCATGCTGCCTCCAACAACCTTTTTGCCACACACATCACTTGCAATCCCAACAAAATTTTCTTTTACTAACTTCCACTCCTCCTCTAAATTGCCAGTTTCTCTTACTTTCACTTCGTCATATGTCATTTTCAACCTTTTTCTGATATTTACTTTTTACCCCCGGTTTTATTAGCTCTTCAACCCTCACTAGCTCCCTTTTACATCCACCTACTCTATTCCCCCACTCTTTTGCTACAATTAATTTTCCTTCCACCAAAAAATTATCAGACATACCGTTAGCCATACCCCTAAACACGTGCACGTCTTTCAATCTTCCAAACATTCTTTTAGTTATCAACACATAATCCATTAATGCCCTTTCTACTACTCTTCCATTTGCCATTCTTACCCATGTATACTTATTTTTATCTTTCTTTTTGAAAAAGCTATTACTTATCACCATCTCTCGCTCAACACACATATCTACCAGTCTCTCACCACTCTCATTTTCACCTGGTACGCCATACTTCCCAATGACACCTTCTACCTCTCCAGCGCCCACTCTAGCATTTAAGTCACCCATGACAACTACATAATTCCTTCTACCCAGTCCTTCTACAAACCTAGTTAATTCATTCCAGAACTCATTCCGCTCTTCTTCACTTTTCTCACTACCTGGCCCATACGCACTGACAAACGCCCAACATTCCCTACCCAACCTAACCCTTACCCACATTAACCTAGATGATATCTCCTTCCATTCCACTACTTTACCTGTCATCCATTCACTCAGCAATAACGCCACACCCTCTCTCGCTCTTCCCCTTTCAATCTCAGACACTCTACAAGACATTTCACCAAACATCACTTCACCCTTTCCTTTTATCTTCGTCTCACACAAGGCCAATACATCCATCCTTCTATTCCTAAACATACTTCCAATTTAACATCTTTTACTCTCTATCGTACTACATCCACGCACATTCAAACACCCCAAAACTAGAGTGCGGGGAGCAGTCACTCTCCCCCCAGCTCCATTTCTTTGTCGATGTCTCACAGGATGTAGATACAGGAGAGGGGGTTCCCAGCCCCCTCGTCCCGTCCCTTTTTAGTCGCCTCTTACGACAAGCAGGGATAACGTTGGCGCTATTCTAATTGTTTTTATGCCCCCCCGCGGCCATAAATTGTGAGCAATGGCATCTGTAAACATTCCTTGAGTCACAAGACGGGATTATGAGAATTACACACACTTCAGTGCGAGCTGAAATCTCAGAGAGAAAGTACACGTTTGAATTTGCCTCTGACATTCCCCTTGTTTTATGTGTTTTGGAAAGAATTTCATCATGCCAAAGAGGAAAAGATAATCAAAATATCTAGCTAACATACAGAAGAAGAAAATTTGCTCCAATATACGCATAATATTGGCAATATTAGTGGAGTTAGTGAAAGAGAAAATACCTTTACACATGGAAAGGCAGGGGCGGGGGACCAGGAGCCAAAAGAAGCACGAAATTGGGCAAAAAAATCTACATTTATGTTTAAATTATGATAAATAACAGTTTTAGTGTATTATTACCCAAAAAGGAATATAAGATTCATAATAATCATGATTTATAAACATTATCTTTGTAAAAAGATAAAGGAAAACTGAACGGCCATATCTCAAAACTATACTTGCTGACCTTCAAATTCTATCTTCTCCCTTATTTTAAAGCTATAGCATTGAAATTTGGTATATAACTTACAAAGACTGCAGAAAAATAAAATGATGCCCTTTTTTCCAATTTTTTTTTCCTTTTTTCCCCATGATTTAAAGGGTTTATACTTTTACCATAATAAAGATATTCATATCTATCAAAAAGAATTTCTATTAGAAAAAAAACAAAAAACTCATCATCTGGTTGGAGGTCTACAAACAAGTCTATATATGGTAGTAATCCCAAGTCTTAATATTAAGTATCAACGGAGAAGATAGAATTTGAAAAACACTTATTTTTGGGATAAATCGCACTCACGTTACAAAACTAAAGGTAAGAGGGAAAATCAAATACAGTTTGGAGATGTCCCAAGTCACCTTATTGTATGGTATGAATCTTGAAGTCCCTTCCTTAAAAAACGGCATTGGTCGGCCGGCTCCCTTAAAGCACTCATAGGGTTATTACTCTGTAAAAAATATAACAATTGGTGTTAAAAAATGTATGAGGATTTAAAAAGCTTTTCAATACCAAAGATGCACTAGAAGATCAAGCGGAGGACAAAACTGTGCCTCTGTAAAGGCCAGGTCGTATAACAGAGTACATTACTTGAGGGGACAAATGACTCCGAAACAGTGATTGAAAGGGTAGATAAATAAATATAACAAAAAGAGGGGTCCCACAGTCAGCATGAAAAGGAGAAGAAACGTTGACAACACGAAAATCAAAATTCATGTACCACATTAGTAAAGATTGCAGAGACTTATAGTAACATAAAGCCAGTACTACTCTATGCAACAGAAACATGGGTAGTGGCAAATAACAAGAGAAGAGACTTTGAAAAGATATGGGATCAGTATGTAAAGCTTCTTAGCAAGAGTGCAGTGGAAAATCATTTATGAATGAGGAAGGTGAAAATATGAGTCTGCAGCTAAAAGAAAGGACTGAAGCCTCCAAGAATGAGGTTTGAATGTGGTGAGAAGGTTTGAAAAGCATTTAGTCATAAAAAAACTGTACATATGGAACCAGCAGGACACAGAGATGTAGGAAGGACCAAGAAAGCGTGGATAGAGGAGAGATGAAGACCTAGACCTAATAGACTTAGATAAAAAGTGCAAAGGACAGAGGAGACAGAAGAAGTTATTACAAACGTAATCCTATATGATGAAAATGAATGAATGAATGATTTAAAGTTTTCAGGCATCCTATATGATGAAAAAGTCCACGTAAAAATGTTTATATCAATGATGATGGATGAGAAGCTAATAATTAATTACAATCAAGTCAAAAGCCAAAGCTACTATATTAAGAGTTTTATTATGGCTGTCTGCTAAGGAAGGTGATGAGTGCAAGAGTTGATGGGAGAAGTACAAGAGGAAGGCAAAGGTTTGGGTGGATGGATGGAGTGAAGGAAGCTCTGGGTGATAGGGGGATAGATGTGAGAGAGGCAAGAGTGTGTGCTAGAAATAGGAATGAATGGCGAGCAATTGTGACGCAGTTCCGGTAGGCCCTGCTGCTTCCTCCGGTGCCTTGGATGACTGCGGAGGTAGAAGCAGTAGGGGATTCAGTGTTATGAAGCTTCATCTGTGTAGGATAACGGGGGAGGGTGGGCTGTGGCACCCCTAGCAGTACCAGCCGAACTCGGTTGAGTCCCTTGTCAGGCTGGGAGGAACGTTGAGAGGAGAGGTCCCCCTTTTCTGTTTCATTTGTTTGATGTCGGCTACCCCCCCAAATTGGGGGAAGTGCCTTGGTATATGTATGTATGTATTATTGCCATAATATTGATTTGACAGGATTACTTAGGTATTATGATTAGCTCTCAATGGTTGGTCAAGAATTCTGACAAATCAACTTACCTTCATTTTATTAATTTGCTGAGTTTTTACTTCACACTGCTTTTTCAGTAAATTATATTTACTCTTGTACTCCTGAAGTTGATTCTCTACAACCTGCCGTCGATCTTCAACCTCAGCAAAGAGTGAATTACCCTTTTTCCCAGGGTCTGTTTCACCAAATTTCAAAGCTTCAATTTCCATTTTGAGTTCCGTGATCTCCTCTTTATTTTGCTGAAATAAAAGTAAAACAATTCTTGAAATGTTCACTTGACTGAAATGTGTTAGAAAGAAAACCCAACACTGAAGTATGAAAACCATTAGCTATATTGTACCTGTTATTATCAAAGTGCATAATTTCATACATAAGTAGTTTATAGACATGCTTTATAAGCCTCACTTGATGATGAAAAATAAATATCAAAGCAAAGATGATAAAAATAGCCGAATGCAAGTAATAGCAAATAATTCTAAATGGTACGGAAATGTGCAAATATTCATATTTGATTAACTTCAACTTTCAAAAGTGAATTTCTCAGAATACTGTTTTTAAGAAGAATATTAAGAAACTCAAAAGAGAAGAGAGCCTTCAAGCTCTGGCAACGACAGGTAATGAAAATGATAAATATGTACCCAGGAAGAAAAAGGCAGTTGCTAAAAGGCTGCTCATACAGCCAAAAATGTTAAGGCACAAAATCAACCGAGAATTGGCTTAAAAAGAAAATTAGTACCAGGGCCGAGTGGATTTTTGTCTAAAAATGTGGTCATATAGCAATATCTAGTTCCTCTATGGTCGTGCTGATTACGACTATATTTCTTTGTGTATAAAAAAAAACCCACTATAACATTTCTTTAAATTTTGGTTATTAAACTTTGATAATGAAAGCTAAATTACCATAAATAAAATAAACAAAGAATATATTTTTTTACTTAATCCTTGAATATAAGATTTTGAATATGCATAAAAAATTAGAATCGAATGTCCTTTTCCTAAGAGCCAACTTTGAAGGAAATAAAAAGTATTGCTTGAAAACATATCTAAGCGCTTGCAGAAATTTTATGTGGCTACAATGGCAACATTGCCTTTACCCACACTGAGTGTGGTCGAGCCAGCAACGATGCTAGGGGCTGCAAAACTTCTCCCCTAACAGGGAGATAGTGGTAGCAGCGTCAAACCCGGCACAACAAGAGCAATATTTGGTTAGACACTAGCCCATGACCACTTGCCATAAGGATTAACGAGTTGTTTCTTGGCAGATGTAGTCTGCAATAAAGGTCCTGTGTCGTGTAAATCAATGGCATCAGACATCCAACCAGCTTGTAACATTGGCAGTTGCTGCATCCCCTCAAGAGAGGAACAAAAGAGAAGTAGAAAAGCCAGCCATTCTACATTTCCTTTAGACTTTTGCTGAATGTGTTGCCTTGGACGAGATACACACCAAGTCCCGTAAGGGAACTGAAATGCTATACAACTACTGAGAAGCCACTTCAGAATCCAAGGAAAAATGATCTTAGGGTCTGTGGGCAACGTCCGTAAGGTAGGAACAGAGAAGCAAAGGTGGTCTGACATCTTCCGATCCACCTTAAGCTCCAAGTACGATGTCAGGTAGACCGGAAGGCTACCATCAAGACTAAGGTCATGAGTGTTTACTTGAGAGGGTAGAGGTACTCCTTGACCAAAGTTGAGTCATCACATGCAGTAGTCTGTGAAACAATGAAGGCAACAGAACCTATCTCTCACATTTAACATTATGAAGAGCCTGTATTTTTCTTACTCGCTTGTGATGCAAAGATGAGACAGTCTTGAAGAAAAAAAAGATTTCCATAATACCCTTTTAAGGTTAGCAGTAGGAGAGTATGCCCAGCCCAGGGACCTACATCCCAGAATAGGCAAGCCTGCTTGAAGATCCCTTCGAACAAGGACCAATCCCTCGAGAAGAAAGGATCCACACAATACTTAAGACACTCTTCTCTAATTCTCTTGCCAAAGCAGAGAAGAACGTCTTGAGGGAAAGACTCTATGATGCCCTCCTCAGGTTAGCAGGAGGTGCATGCACTCATGCCAAAAAGAGAGAGGAGATCCTACCCTGGGACCTGAGTACCTGGGTAGGCAAGACTGCTTCTATTAAAGATTGTTCCCTCGAGGGAGATAGATCTACTCTTCTGAGGTGATTCTTCAGCTGAGGCAGGAGAGCCAGTTCTTGATCTATTGAAAAGTGCTCAGACCAGAGAGAACGACCTCTACAACTCCCACCGTAGAGAGTCTCTGTCTTGGAACCTACAAAGCAAACAGACCAGGAGACCACTAGACTTAAGGCCACCCCAGAGTATCCCACAAAAGGGACTAAGAAAGTGGAAGAACACATTCCACTATACCTGACAGTGCAAGTAATCGATCCCTGGAAGGACCGTTACCTGCTACCGATATGGCAGAAGTGTCTGCCATACCGGGTTCATGGTCAGGCAGAACAAGTCCAGGGCTCTCCCTCATGGATGTGGAAGGGGGGCTTCAAGGACACCATACAGTATACCGTAATCTTACCAGGCCTACGGTGGCAATGAATTTTGTGTGAGGGACTTCTCACCTGCAATCAGTGCCCAACAAGTGGCTGTCCTACTGGTCTCACACTCCACTTGACAGATCCAGAAGGAATCGGTCAGCAGACAAGCTCTAAGACTCCTTCCCTCTTAATCCCTTCACTATGATGAACAGTGTACATCAAAATATGTCGGGTATGATGGTGTACGTGACAGAAACGTCACATAAAAATATAAACCATATGATAGTTAAAATCATTCATTTATCCTACCAGAGTACAATACATGGTCATATATCAACCTTATGATATTTTATATGTTACTAAAAATACTCCTCCCGTTGATTTTAGCAACCCCTCCTTTCTTCAGCAAACCAACTAAGACTTTGTGCTTCTAGCCTTTACTCCTGATTGTGTAAGGGCTACTGTATTTTAGTATGCAATTATGTAACCATGCATAATCACACCACTCTCTTTAACCAATAGCAACATACCCTACGCGAGACATTACTTTTGCCACTATGACATACCAAAAGGTTAGAGATGTAGCTATCATCACATCTCACCCCAAATCAAACTGAGTCACTTGCATTTCTAGTCTTTATTTGTGATTATGCAACGGTTAATTTAGAGTATTTCTGTGTAGGCATATGTGATCATATCACACAAGAGGTATTCTCTATTGTAAGATGAAGCTGTGTCCCGTAACTCTCGGCTTTCTCCCTCTGCCACCAACCTACTACACCAGCCAAGCATGTTGTCAAGTGCTATTTCAGTTGAATTCCATTACTAAAGAATATCTCAAATCTCACCAAACTATCTCCATATTATAATTCTTTTTCTAAGTTACAACACTTTAAAATACATTAATTTTGATATTAGAAAGCATTATTATATAAATTTTCTAAATTTAAATTACTGTATACTTGGTACTCAGTCAACTCTCCCATTTACTAAAGTATATTACATACAAACTATGTACATCTTAGCACTATGGTAGGTAAACATTACAAAACTCTACTAGAGCAACTTTACCCAAAACAGATGTAATTTGACTATATGCGAGGTTATGACATGGACCAAATGTATAGATTGAATATCATTCAAGGCAGAAAGGACATCTCCACTGCAATAACATACGTATGTCAAGGTCTTCCACATAATAAAGGATACTCACCTAACAGGACAACATAGTTTTCCTAACACCAGTTGATGACAACTTAAATGTTACAATGTCCTATATTTGGTAAGATATATGTCTGGACACAAATTCAAATATCATATTAATCCTTCACTAATAACAAAGCAGCAATAATTATACTAATATTAAACTTACCTCAAGGGCGTTAAAGTAGGAGGTAGACTGACACTCCAGCTCTTCCACCTCCTTCTTTAAGGATTCAATATTTTTTTCTGCTTGGGAGAGTTTTAAATTGCTTGTCTTCACTTGTGCATTAAGTGAAGAAACTTGAGTTTCTAAATCTTGTTTTTCACAAACTAAAGCCATAATCTGACTCTGTAAAGAACAAGGGTAGAATTATGCATTAATATAAATAGTTACTATACAATTTCTCCTTCATTATAAGGACATGAAAATTGTGAAATTTTCTGTAATTTTGTAAAGAATATACAGTACATTACAATTGATACAAAACACATACATGACAGAATTGTGAGTTTCACAAAATACTTAGAATTTCAGTGGAAGAAATAAAGAAAAATAAAGAAAGAAATTAGCACAGGATTTTTTTATGCTAAACAAACGTGGAGGTGAAGGTCAAACCTTGGAAGTGGTATGACTTTGTTCTCTAAGAGGTACTGTACAATGTATTAAGTATGTACAGTATTAAGAATAAAACAAGAAAATAGTGACAGCAGCCAGGACAAATATTAATAAGGTATACAGTATAACCAAAGGTACAGTACAATAGAAGCCCTTAAGTTTGGCATCATCAGAGTAAATGAAATTGAATTAGAGTTTTATAAACTAAGACAATTCTTTATATATCTACTTGACCTTTTGAAAATTTGACCAATTCAATATTTTGTGGCTATGCTGCCCATCCATTGCTAATAGGGGACGTTAAACCGGGGTTAGGTTCACGGAAATAAGGTACCCGGCATTTCATCAAGCCAAGGGATAAATCTGGATTTTTAGCTTCTATACCAAATCTGTAGAGTAGTTCCTAAGGATGTAACTAGTATTCATAGTACCTAAGAAATCACAGTATTTACTTTAAACTACTGTTGGTAATGAGCTGCAAAGGATTCCCTCAACTACTTTGCAGAATTTTCACATTATTGCCTTAACACTGTACCACAATACTATTATCATACAAACTGCAATCTTAGTTGAAAAAGCAGAATGCTAAAATCCCAATGGACTCAACGGGGAAAGCTCATTTTACAGTACAGAAAAGAATTATGTTATTTTTATTAATAAAATAAATTTTTGAATATACTTACCCGATAATCATGTAGCTGTCAACTCCGTTGCCCGACAGAATTCTATGGAGGGATACGCCAGCTATCACAATACTAGAAGGGGGTGTATTTACCAGCGCCACCTGTGGCCAGGTACTCAAGTACTTCTTGTTGACACCTCCTCAATTATTCCTCGGTCCACTGGTTCTCTATGGGGAGGAAGGGAGGGTCGATTAAATCATGATTATCGGGTAAGTATATTCAAAAATTTATTTTATTAATAAAAATAACATTTTTCAATATTAAACTTACCCGATAATCATGTAGCTGATTCACACCCAGGGGGGTGGGTGAAAACCAGTGTACAAGATTAAAGGATAGCTAAGTATCCCATATTTCATATAATCAGTTATCCACAATAACAATGAAATAATAAGTACCTGGTAAGGAAGTCGACTTGAACCGTTACTCTGCCTTTAATAAGATCGTCTTCCTTACTGAGCGCAGCGTTCCTCTTGGGAGGCTGAATCAACTCAAAGGTGCTAAAGTATACAGGGCTGCAACCCATACTAAAGGACCTCATCACAACCTTTAACCTTGGCGCTTCTCAAGAAAGAATTGACCACCCGCCAAATCAACAAGGATGTGGAAGGCTTCTTAGCCGACCGTACAACCCATAAAAAGTATTCAAGAGAAAGGTTAAAAAGTTATGGGATTATGGGAATGTAGTGGCTGAGCCCTCGCCTACTACTGCATTCGTTGCTACGAATAGACCCAGGGTGTAGCAGTACTCGTAAAGAGACTGGACATCTTTGAGATAGAATGATGCGAACACTGACTTGTTTCTCCAATAGGTTGCATCCATAACACTCTGCAGAGAACGGTTCTGTTTGAAGGCCACTGAAGTAGCCACAGCTCTCACTTCATGTGTCCTTACCTTCAGCAAAGCAAGGTCTTCTTCCTTCAGATGAGAATTTGCTTCTCTAATCAGAAGCCTGATGTAGTAAGAAACTGAGTTCTTAGACATTGGTAGAGAAGGCTTCTTGATAGCACACCATAAGGCTTCTGATTGTCCTCGTAATGGTTTTGACCTTTAGATAGTACTTAAGAGCTCTAACTGGGCAAAGTACTCTCTCCAGTTCGTTCCCCACCATGTTGGACAGGCTTGGGATCTCGAACGACTTAGGCCAAGGACGGGAAGGAAGCTCGTTTTTAGCCAAAAAACCGAGCTGTAAGGAACATGTAGCCGTTTCAGATGTGAAACCTATGTTCCTGCTGAAGGCGTGGATCTCACTTACTCTTTTACCTGTTGCTAAGCACACGAGGAAAAGAGTTTTTTAATGTGAGGTCCTTAAAAGAGGCTGATTGGAGCGGTTCAAATCCTGATGACATTAGGAACCTTAGGACCACGTCTAGATTCCAGCCTGGAGTGGACAACCGACGTTCCTTTGAGGTCTCAAAAGACCTAAGGAGGTCCTGTAGATCTTTGTTGGAGGAAAGATCCAAGCCTCTGTGGCGGAAAACCGCTGCCAACAAACTTCTGTAACCCTTGATCGTAGGAGCTGATAGGGAGCTTACGTTCCTTAGATGTAACAGGAAGTCAGCAATCTGGGTTACATTGGTACTGGTTGAGGAAAACTGCATTGGCCTTGCACCAGCTTCGGAAGACTTCCCATAAAGACTGATAGACTCTGAGAGTGGATGTCGTCCTTGCTCTGGCAATCGCTCTGGCTGCCTCCTTCGAAAAGCCTCTAGCTCTTGAGAGTCTTTCGATAGTCTGAAGGCAGTCAGACGAAGAGCGTGGAGGTTGGGAGTACCTTCTTTACGTGAGGTTGACGCAGAAGGTCCACTCTAGGAGGAAGAGTCCTGGGAACGTCGACCAGCCATTGCAGTACCTCAGTGAAACATTCTCTCGCGGGCCAGAGGGGAGCAACCAACGTCAGCCGTGTCCCTTTGTGAGAGGCGAACTTCTGAAGTACCCTGTTGACAATCTTGAACGGCGGGAATGCATACAGGTTGAGATGGGACCAATCCAGCAGAAAGGCATCCACGCGAACTGCTGCTGGGTCTGGAATCGGAGAACAATACAAGAGGAGCCTCTTGGTCATCGAGGTAGCGAATAGATCTATGGTTGGCTGATCCCACAGGGCCCAAAGTCTGCTGCAAACATTCTTGTGAAGGGTCCACTCTGTGGGGAAGACCTGACCCTTCCGGCTGAGGCGATCTGCCATGACATTCATATCGCCCTGAATGAGCCTCGTTACCAGCGTGAGCTTTCGATCTTTTGACCAAATGAGGAGGTCCCTTGCGATCTCGAACAACTTCCTCGAATGAGTCCCTCCCTGCTTGGAGATGTAAGCCAAGGCTGTGGTGTAGTCGGAGTTCACCTCCACCACCTTGTTAAGCTGGAGGGACTTGAAGTTTATCAAGGCCAAATGAACTGCCAACAACTCCTTGCAATAGATGTGAAGTGTCCTTTGCTCCTGATTCCATGTTCCCGAGCATTCCTGTCCGTCCAGTGTCGCACCCCAGCCCGTGTCCGATGCGTCCGAGAAGAGACGGTGGTGGAGGACTGAACAGCCAATGGTAGACCTTCCTTGAGAAGAATGCTGTTCTTCCACCACGTTAGAGTAGACCTCATCTCTTCGGAAACAGGAACTGAGCCCGTCTCTAGCGTCATGTCCTTTATCCAGTGAGCAGCTAGATGATACTGAAGGGGGCGGAGGTGGAGTCTCCCTAACTCGATGAACAGGGCCAGCGATGAAAGTGTCCCTGTTAGACTCATCCACTGCCTGACTAAGCATCGGTTCCTTCTCAGCATGCTCTGGATGCATTCTAGGGCTTGGAAGATCCTTGGGGCCGACGGACAAGTCCGAAAAGCTCGACTCTGAAGATCCATACCCAAGGAGACAATGGTCTGGGATGGAACGAGCTGAGACTCCTCAAAATTGACCAGGAGGCCCAGTTCCTTGGTCAGATCCATAGTCCATTTGAAAATCTCCAGACAGCGACGACTTGAGGGAGCTCTTAAAAGCCAGTCGTCTGACGGAGCCGGACACAAGATCATGATACTGCTGCACAGTCTGTAAACTGTCAATCATGGGCAAGCGAGGAAGTACAGTGACAACCCGAATCTGTCTAGACTGTCTGGGTCGTACAGACAACTCCTTAACGGGTTGCTGAGGTTGCCCACTGCGTCACAACAAGTCCCTTCTGTTGGTTGTTGAACGTCTTCCCCGTGACACATTGACTCCGTAAACAAAAAATCCTCTAACAAGGACTAAGCTTGGACTGCATGTCATGCAACACAGCTCAAGGTCTATGGGAGCAGGTGTGGTAACAGACGGGATTAGCGGCTGAAGTGTAACCATTACCTTCCCTGTAAGCATGTTATGCTTAAATAAAAGTCCATAAGAGGTTATGCAGCTAAAGGCTCCCTCCAAATGACAGAGTCCTCAAGGGAATATCAGAAGGAGGGAGAAAAGAACTTTCTCATCTACAGGGACCTTATCCTAGAAAAGCTAAGTTCTCTGAGTGAGGGTTCACTGGTGCAAAGCAGCAGACTAGAAGGCAACGTTATGAAACTGCTTGACAGTCTAGTGAGTTGGCAACAACCCAAGATGTGTTGAGAAGCATGCGGTAAGGTATGCAGAGCATGATGTATGCAGAGTATGCTGTATGCAGAGCATGCTGAATGCAGAGCATGCTGTATGCAGAGCATGTTGTATGCAGAGCATGCTGAATGCAGAGCATGCTGAATGCTGAGCATGTAGGAAGTAGAGCCTGCTGTAAGCAGAGCCTGCTGAAAGGAAAGCAGAGCGTGTGCATGGCGTTTAACATTTCTCAGAAATTCCATGACCAGTGCTAGAGTGCTTAATGCATGCTTGCATGGGGTTTAAACCATGGTATGCTGAACAGCAGAGTCAGAACGAGCTGGAACAACAACAGAGGTTTCCTCAACTTGAGGGAAAACCTGAGGTTCAGACTGCATAGGCTGAACAACAGACGGAGCAGAAGGCAGGTGCAAGGGTGAAGGAGGTTGACTCCTAGCAAGAGTTGCACCCAAGGATTGTACCAGCTGAGCGGAGGACGGAGGCGGAGTAGTCCGTTCCTGTTCCTGAGAGATGAGTGGAGCATGAGAAGGTTGAGGCTGCGCAGAACAAGGTAAAGTTCTAGCAAGCTGAGGCTCCTGAGGCGCAAGTGCATGGTGTAGATGAGCTTGCCTAGATGAGGGTTGAACTCGGTGCAGCGCTGGTTGAGCAGACAGACTCACGGAGGGGAGAGGTTGTTGTACCCCAACCGAGAGTTGCACCACTGGAGGAGCAGCAAGGGGAGGAGGAGGAAGAGTGTAACTCTCCTGATCCCAAAGCAAGGGTTGCCTTAAAGAAGGCTGAGGCTGAACAACACTGTGAACAGCAAACTCCGAAAGTGGTTCAACATCGTACGCCTGGCAGATGGAGCTGCGACTGGGTGCAGCGAGTGCAGGCGGGTGCAGCACAGGCTGAACGGGTGCAGGAGGTTGGTGCACCACCGGTGCAGGCGGGTGCAGCATAGGCTGAACGGGTGCAGGAGGTTGGTGCACCACCGGTGCAGGCGGGTGCAGCACAGGCTGAACGGGTGCAGGAGGTTGGTGCACCACCGGTGCAGGCGGGTGCAGCACAGGCTGAACGGGTGCAGGAGGTTGGTGCACCACAGGTGCAGGAGGTGCAACACTCTCAGCACGACACTCACGCATCAAGTCCGAAAGCTGTGCTTGCATGGACTGTAGTAGAGTCCACAACATCATACGCCTGGCAGATGGTACTGTGATCAGGCGGAGCGAGTGTAGGAGGAGGGAGTGTAGGCGGAGGCGGTGGAGCAACACTCTCAGCCCGACACTCACTCATCAAGTCCGAAAACTGTGCTTGCATGGACTGTAGTAGAGTTCACAACATCGTACGCCTGGCAGATGGTGCTGCGACCAGGCGGAGCAGGTGCAGGCTGGGCGAGCACAGGTGCAGCGAGAACAGGTGGAGGGAGTGCAGGCGGTGCAACACTCTCAGCCCGACACTCACGCATCAAGACCGAAAGTTGTGACTGTATGGACTGCAGTAGAGTTAACTTGGGGTCGGTAGACACTAAGTTCTGCTGAGGTAAAGCCTTAACAGCAGAGATCTGTTGTGGCAGAACCTTACTCCTCTAAGTCGGAGTGTAATCAACTGATGACTTAGGAGAGTCAGAGCTAACCCAACGACTGCATTCGGGTTGTGAACTTTAACTTCGTACGTCTGGCATAGGTCTGGACTTAACGTTTAAGAAGTCTTGAGACCTGAGACCAGCGTTACTCTGCCTTTATTTTCTCCCTTAATCTCTTCTGCAGACGAGCAAAATAAGGGCTCAATCGTCTGCGGGTGGGAGTGACGGTCTCGGTAAGACACGCCCACAACCACCGAGAATACTTCTGTGCGCCGATCAAGGCCTGCTGAACCCTTATGCCCTTCGACATTGCTTCTCCCCTGGGCTTGGGAGCTTGCAAGAGGTCCCGGACTGGGAGGACGACTGGCGCGCACAAAAGTACCCTCACGCACTAATCACTTATCACTTTGATTTCTGTTTGCACTTATTTCACTGAACTCGAAACTTAAGTGGTTTGTACCTGAAATACGCAATTCTATCCTTTCTCAAAGTTAGTAATTGCGAAAACAGAATTACAATGTAACAGAAAAATCTAATGAAAGATAAATCAGTGGTTGGAAAGAGACTAAACACTAGATCACTCTAGAAACGTTTAGTTTCTTCCCCTAAAGAGACTAGGGAGAAGAGCAAAAATCGATAATGACGTTACTCGTACGCCTGGCAGGCTTGAATGAAACGTTTATCCTCTTTCTCCCTCCGTCTCTATCTCTCTCTCTCTCTCTCTCTCTCTCTTGACTTAGAACCTGAGAGAAGAGCCCAATCATATATATCGTTAAAACATATTATTGTTAAAGGAAAAAACTGAAAAGTTCCTTTATTAGGATCAAAACCATTAAGTTAAGAAAGAATGAACAAAACGCTAGACACGGTTACTCTTACTGCAACGTGAAACCGTGAACATTCTTTCTCTATCGTAACGATAGAGTGCAAGTTGAACGTTCTGAACGTCAACAACTGCAGAGACAAAACAAAACGTTAGTTCAGCTTTGAAAACAGTACGAGACTGTCAAAGAAAATCTTTCAAACTCTGTGGCGGAAATAGCATAATATGTTAACAGGTAAAACCGAAATGACGGGCTCAAAGTTTATTAACTTCGGTAAAAGACCGCCTATTATTAGGAAGGTCGAATATAAACAAATATAAAAATTAATTTTAATGAGTTTATAATAAAAGGAAGTTAATCGAAGAGGCCTATAAGAGGCGGAGAGATATAAAATAAATCTATAACTTTGTTAAGCAAAATTAAGAAAGAGAGTCTATACTCTCTTAGACACCAACACTTCCGTCTAAGGGAAGGGTCGGCCATTGAAAGGTGAACGAGAGTTCATACTCTCTCGTCACCAAAAATAATCAAAATTAATCAAATTAATTCCAAAAGCTAACTAAGCTAATATAGAAGTTTTCCAGTAAAGCGACAGCCGAAATCAAAGAGAAATACTTCACCAAAGTCGTGAAAATACTCCAAGAACATAAGCGTATCCCAGAACGTCTTGCCGGAAGCACGACAGAGGAATAATTGAGGAGGTGTCAACAAGAAGTACTTGAGTACCTGGCCACAGGTGGCGCTGGTAAATACACCCCCTTCTAGTATTGTGATAGCTGGCGTATCCCTCCATAGAATTCTGTCGGGCAACGGAGTTGACAGCTACATGATTATCGGGTAAGTTTAATATTGAAAATAAGAAATTATAACAAAATAGCACATAATTATAAAAAAACATGTAATATAACAAATTTGGAAGTACATACATACATATACCAAGGCACTTCCCCCAATTTTGGGGGGTAGCCGACATCAACAAATGAAACAAAAACAAAAAAGGGGACCTCTACTCTCTACGTTCCTCCCAGCCTAACAAGGGACTCAACTGAGTTCAGCTGGTACTGCTAGGGTGCCACAGCCCAACCTCCCTTGTTATCCACCACAGATGAAGCTTCATAATGCTGAATCCCCTACTGCTGCTACCTCAGCGGTCATCTAAGGCATCGGAGGAAGCAGCAGGGCCTACCGGAACTGCGTCACAATCACTCGCCATTCATTCCTATTTCTAGCACGCTCTCTTGCCTCTCTCATATCTATCCTCCTATCACCCAGAGCTTCCTTCACTCCATCCATCCACCCAAACCTTGGCCTTCCTCTTGTACTTCTCCCATCAACTCTTGCATTCATCACCTTCTTTAGCAGACAGCCATTTTCCATTCTCTCAACATGGCCAAACCACCTCAACACATTCATATCCACTCTAGCTGCTAACTCATTTCTTACACCCGTTCTCACTCTCACCACTTCGTTCCTAATCCTATCTACTAGAGATACACCAGCCATACTCCTTAGACACTTCATCTCAAACACATTCAATTTCTGTCTCTCCATCACTTTCATTCCCCACAACTCCGATCCATACATCACAGTTGGTACAATCACTTTCTCATATAGAACTCTCTTTACATTCATGCCCAACCCTCTATTTTTTATTACTCCCTTAACTGCCCCCAACACTTTGCAACCTTCATTCACTCTCTGACGTACATCTGCTTCCACTCCACCATTTGCTGCAACAGACCCCAAGTACTTAAACTGATCCACCTCCTCAAGTAACTCTCCATTCAACATGACATTCAACCTTGCACCACCTTCCCTTCTCGTACATCTCATAACCTTACTCTTACCCACATTAACTCTCAACTTCCTTCTCTCACACACTCTTCCAAATTCTGTCACTAATCGGCCAAGCTTCTCTTCTGTGTCTGCAACCAGTACAGTATCATCCGCACACAACAACTGATTTACCTCCCATTCATGGTCATTCTCGTCTACCAGTTTTAATCCTCGTCCAAGCACTAGAGCATTCACCTCTCTCACCACTCCATCAACATACAAGTTAAACAACCACGGCGACATCACACATCCCTGTCTCAGCCCCACTCTCACCGAAAACCAATCACTCACTTCATTTCCTATCCTAACACATGCTTTACTATCTTTGTAGAAACTTTTCACTGCTTGCAACAACCTTCCACCAACACCATATAACCTCATCACATTCCACATTGCTTCCCTATCAACTCTATCATATGCTTTCTCCAGATCCATAAACGCAACATACACCTCCATACCTTTTGCTAAATATTTCTCGCATATCTGCCTTACTGTAAAAATCTGATTCATACTACCCCTACCTCTTCTAAAACCACCCTGTACTTCCAAGATTGCATTCTCTGTTTTATCCTTGATCCCATTAATCATTACTCTACCATACACTTTCCCAACTACGCTTAACAAACTAATACCTCTTGAATTACAACACTCATGCACATCTCCCTTACCCTTATATAGTGGTACAATACATGCACAAGCCCAATCTACTGGTACCATTGACAACACAAAACACATATTAAACAATCTCACCAACCATTCAAGTACAGTCACACCCCCTTCCTTCAACATCTCAGCTCTTACACCATCCATACCAGACGCTTTTCCTACTCTCGTTTCATCTAGTGCTCTCCTCACTTCATCTATTGTAATCTCTCTCTCATTCTCATCTCCCATCACTGGCACCTCAACACCTGCAACAGCAATTATATCTGCCTCCCTATTATCCTCGACATTCAGTAAATTTTCAAAATATTCCACCCATCTTTTCCTTGCCTCCTCTCCTTTTAACAACCTTCCATTTCCATCTTTCACTGTCTCTTCAATTTGGAAGTAATTTGTATTTTTCCTAGCAATACAAACATGGAGCTCTTTACTGAGGAGTATTATTTTGGCGAAAGCTAAAACCAGCCGATAAACATTTTGTCAGGGTGTAACTACCCACCGCTAGTTAGCGGATGGGGGGAGCAGGGTAGGTTAACCCTCCCGCTCACACCAGCACTAGCGACTAACCGCCACTTTTGTAATTGCGGCAGGACTTTCAGGGGGTTGGTGCTGGCAGGTCAGTATGTGTAAAGAGCTCCAGGTTTGTATTGCTAGGAAAAATACAAATTACTTCTACATTTGTTATTTGTTCCGATGTAAAATACAAACCTTCCCCTCTTTACAAAGGAGACTCACCTTAAGGTAGGTAGAAATCCAAACCAACTGGCTGGCAACTGTCCCGGGACGGCCTCTGTATAGTGATACCTTGAGGGATCTTGCACCACGTTATCCTCGCAGGATAACGGCCTGGGCAATCATTGCTTGAGAATAAGGAATTAATCTCTTGGAACATACATCATAGCTATTCGGGCCGTGCCCTCTACTAATGTATATTTCTTCCCGCCTCCCCCTGACAGGAGGACGGGGATATAACATATATACATGTATATGAGGTTGTCCAAAGATCGTGAAACTCACCCACAGAAGAACGAGGTCAGCTGTGCAGGGTTCCCTGAATGCTGCACCCCAAGAGGGGAAGATGAAGTAGGAAGTGGACAGTCACTGCCCCATTCATCCTAGACTTCGTAACCTAAGTTCTCGAACCTCTGATACTTGTCCCACAATGGAGCTGAGGTGTGTGTTTAGATCACGTTATGAGCAACCACCACAGGATCTATTGAGAATGTGTCTAGGCTCCTGTGGGTTATGTCTTGCAGGTAGCAGGAGGTGAACATTGTTGATGTTTCCACCTGCCTGCTTGCAGTACCTGCCGAACAGGAAAATTCTTTGGAAGGCCAGGGAAGTATTACTCCCCTGACATCATGGACACGGGTACGACTACCTGTCGTCGAGGTGTCTGAGGCCCGTGCCCTTTCTATTACTCGTCTGATCCAAAAGGAGATCGAGTTCTTCGTGATTCTCCTCTTGGTCTTCCCCATGCTGACAAACAGCTTGATGATCTGGGGTCGAGTTCTTCTCATCCTCATGAGTATAACCTCATTGTCCTTACATGGCATAGTAACAGTCAATTAGTATTCAGTTACCGATCAGAGACTCCCAATCTGAAAGAGCCCTGAACCTAGGATTCGCTAAGGACAGATTTTAGGTTTGCAACAAACTCAGGGGTGAAACTGAGTGTGACTTGCCACCCATCCCCTTAAAAGGGTGATGTCAAATGGAATACCTTGTAGCTCGCTGACTCTTCCTGCAGAAGCCAGGGCCAAAAGAAAACTGTCTTTAAGGTCAAGTCTTTATTCAAGGCTTGACGTAGATGCTCATAAGGGGCACCTTTCCGTGAAGGTAAGACCCTGACAACGTTCCAAGGAGGTGGTCTAACTTTTGACTGAGGGCAGGAACGCCTGGAGTTCCATATGAGGAGTGACAATTCCGTCAAGGAGAAAATGTTAACTCAATTCAGTTGGAAGACAATATTCAAGGCTGAAAGAAAGCCTTTCCCCACCGACACTGAGTGAGTTTTTCCCGCCCAATAAAAACTCCGCTACTGCTGGAATAATGGTACTGAGTGGAGAGATACCCCATCCATAACTTTCACCACAAAAGACGGACCACTTCGCCTGATACACCACAGACGATGACTCCCGGAGGTATCTTGCCATGCGCCTAGCAACCAACTTCAAAAAGCCTCTCTTGCGAGTAGTTGCTGGATAGCCTCCAGGTGTGAAGTCATAGCGATGGTATTGCTTGGTGGAAAATCTTCACGTGGTTGTCTGAATAGCTCGGGAAGAGGAGGGAGCTCTCTCGATGCCTCTATGAGCAGATGTAGAAGGTCCGGAACCATTCTGCATGCTGCCACAGCAGAGCTAAGAGGGTCAATACTAGATCTGCAATGCCCTTACCTTGTTCAATAACCTCCTTACTAGGCAGGAGGAAGGGAACGAATGGACGTCCATTTTGTCCGACAGGTGTTGAAAAGCGTCCTGAAAGAACACTTGTGGTACCAGGACTGGTGAGAAGTACACCTACAGTTCCGGTTTAGGGACATCGTGGACAGTTCGAATGCTCATTCGGAGCCAACTATCTGACTACTCCTGCTCAAATTGTTCGCCAGCACGTTCTTCTTGCGCGGGATGAAGAGTGCTGTTAAGGCTACCAAATTCCCTTCCGTCCACCTGAGGATTTTCACAGCTAGCAGGCATAGGTACTGTGACAAGGTCTCTCCTTGTTTGTTCAAGTTGTACACTACTATACTGTAGTGTTGATGCTCATCAGCACTACATAATGCCCTGAAAAGAGTTAATGGAAGTACTTGAGGGTCAGGCAGGCTGTCCTAATTTCTCGGATTCGGACCAAAGTCCGGATGACGTCAGGTGTAACAGATGATCCCCCTTCTTTGTAATTGCGTCTCTGAAGACCAACAAATCCAGGGAAGGAGACAAATCTACTCCTCTGAGGAGATTGGTGTCTAGCACCCACCAACTCAGGTCTCTCTTCTGTTCGGGTCCCACTGGTACTAGGGTACTCAAGGACAGTATGTGGACCCTGCCGTGGGGCAAAAACTTCTCGAGGAATGTTAGATGCCCAAGCTGTTTTGCCACTGGTGCTAGCAGTTTGCTTCTCGGGAGAAAGCTCTGCCGGTACTTGATCCGCTGACAGAAAGGCCTTACCTAGTATGGTCTTGACCAAAGGTGGAACAGTCTGTGAAGGGGAGGCTACCTGCCATCCCTCTTCGCAAAGGCGAGCGTTGGCAAGGAGATGGTTAGTAAGGTGCGCTGGCTTGGGCATCTCTTCCAGTTTGTCCTGCTGGGAGCTTATGCTTGCGAGGTGAAAGCTGCAAAAACCAAGCCTTTCAGCTCTTAAATGTAATTGCTATCTGTGTGCACTTGCTAGAGGTGAATCCATGATAGTGAGCTAAACCTGGTACAGCGTGCCCCTTCCAGTTTGCCAAAATGCAAGATAACTGGAATTGAGGACTGGTTTGTGCACATTTCCCAGTTCTCCTGGGCAACAGATCTACCCCTGCGTGCCTGTCTCAGCTCGCCCAGGTACCATGACCTAGAACTCGCCTTTATACCGGACCATGCTTCTTGTGTTAGCGATTCTTGATTTAAAGATTCGCCCAAGAGCAGCAGTGAAGTGCCTCTCTTAGTCAGGCAAACGAGCTTCTCCGCTCACTTTACTCTGTGAATTTGTGCACAACACCGTGCAAGATTTTCTAGCGAAACTAGCGTGTGTTAACGCCCGAGTAAGATGGACCATGGTATTTTCCTATGAACTGTCTCCCGCAGCAGCCTGGTGAGTAGCGTTCTGCGCTCCTCCAGGAGGCGGCATTCATTCATAACAGGCTATAAAGACTGCTGGAGACAGGTTGTACCACCACCTCAAAAATTCCTCCACATCATCGATGGGAAGGGCTCTGGGCTACCTGGTCAACCAATACCCAGTAGGATGTCAACAACACCTTGGGATTGTCTCTAAGGTTAACAAGTTCCATCGAGTGGAACAAGCAACCTAGACCTTCCAGCCCAAAGTCAATCCTCCTCAGTTCTTCGCGAAGGGTCTCGAGATTGTGTAGCAAGTAACATCTCAAGTTGATATCAAGAAGTCCAACAGTTTGCACACACCTGCTATGAAGGGGGGGGGGTGTTTGACTCCAATTGCCACCAACGCAATGGGAGTTGGCCGAGTAAGTACAATAAAATCGGTAAACCAGGGTAGCCAGTACTCCTCAGAGGAAGAAGTTATTACAGCGAATCTCCTAGTGATCGCTTACGGGCAAGAGACCCGTCGGTAACGACCGATCACAAACAAATACTTCTGAAAAGTAAGATTGAGATGTATCTCCCGTCTATTGTTGGACAGGTAATGTATGCATAAGTCCATCTACAAACCCGTAACCCAGAAAAGGGAGGCGGACGAACATATGGGCGTAGCCGTATTACAGTATTAGCAGTGTCCGGAACTCGGTTGGAGAACGATAAACCTTCATAACTGAGGCCTCCTTCTTCCTATGAACAATGAAAACGTTTGTATTTCTACGTCTCCGATAGGTAAAACTGGAATAAGTCTTGAATTTTCCCTTTCAGGAACCCGATTCACTTATGTGAAGTTTCTTGTCTCAGTATTTTATTTGTAAATTCAGACCTCCGATCGGAAGTTAAGAAGGACTGCCTGGGATGAAGGGAGACCACATATCCAGTACTGTATGTCTGGTTACGGGAAGGAAAAAGAGTAAGGCATAACCTGGTTCCCTGTAATGAATACTGTATAGCCATCTACACTAATGATTTATTAGAACGAAGTTCTAATTGTAAGATGGTCTATTGTCCTCGTCGGCAGCAAGATTGCTTGCCCGCATATGCGTATGTCCACCTGCGGCCGCGCATGTGTAACCTCTTTGCCTCCGGGTAAACATTTGACAATGAGTTTGAGACGGCTTGACAGAATAATGTATGTGCGAGGAATCGCAACATTATAGCCAAAGGAATTTGATCGTCGACTAGCTGTAGTATTCTTGATATGAGTAAAACAACACATACAGCTAGTTTAACAAATTTGTCTGGTTGCCTTGTGGGCGGGGTTTCTTAAAGTTCGTAAATATAACAAATAGCCAACAACATTTGTCTAGCCACCATGTGTACGGAGCTTGCCAGTTTATAAACGTGAGCAGAAACTAACAATCGTGGGACTACAGGCTTAAGATTATAACCTTGTACACAAGGGTATAATCGTAAGGTCTCCATTTCTTTAGGCAACAAAGCCCAAGAAAATAACCCAGAGGGATTATATTTCACGAAACTTGGTGTCTAACGAGAACTCGCTGTGTCCAGGGACACACTGATGCATGCGGCAGACTCAAGCCATCGGTAGTAAACCGTATTTTTGGCAATAACCCTGAGGTTTTGTCTTGGCGAGAGTGCATGCGCCACCGGAGTTTGTTTCAGCCTTTTATAGAATTTCTCTAGTCTTGGGTAGTGCCATAGCCTCTGTACCATGGTTTTCCGCTGTTTTGGGTTAGAGTTCTCTAAGCTTGAGGATACACTGTCACAATTTTCTATCTTATTTTTTTCTTCCTCTTGGTTTTTGAAATGGCATGTTGGGCAAGCTTTACAGAAGGGCCATGGATGCCTGGTGGTTTATCAAGAGGTTATCTTTTCCTAATGTTTATTTTTTCAAAATCAACCTTACTGTCCTCCCATCAGTTGAAGGGGTTATTCTGAACGGTATTTAGCCTTGCATGGTGTATTGGCTTTGCCATATTGACCAAATTTTCCAACTTTTTGTCTACAGTCTATGGGTTTTATCAATTGCTTTATTCATATTTCTGTACATATTGTTTTTGTCATCATTATTGTTAATTCACTATTTAGATATGAATCTTTTTTATTACCATTAATTCTTAGCCTGTCTGGAGACATTGCGGGAAATCTGGGACCAGTACATCCTAGATTTCGTCAGTGTCGTCTACTGTATTGCAATATTCATGGTCTGCAAGCAAATAATCAAGACCTTACAGTTGTGTCCATACAGTACGATATACTTTTGTGCTCAGAAACTTTGGTTTCTAATATGAGGCCCTCATCAATCAAGCTGATTACCGCCAAATTTCCATAACTTCCATACTATCTAAAGTTTTTGAATGACTTGGCAAAAGTTCTAAATAGGTTTGCTGAAGGTAATCACCTGTTCCCTAGTTTGAAATTTGGTTTTCATGAAGGCCTTGGACCATGTGATGCCATTCTTACAATTTCCAATGCTGTACAAAAATCCCTTGATTGTGGTCAGGGAGTTCATATGATTGGCCTTGCTTTTAGTTCTACCACTGACCATATTATTCATAAGGACCTTATTTTCAAACTCAAACAATTGGGAGTGGGCGGATCTTTTCTTAGCATCATTATTTAATGTTTAAGTAATAGATCGCAAAGAGTTGTTGTTGATGAGCACCATAGTGAGTATAGAATTGTTATATCTGGTGTTCCTCAGGGAAGTGTTCTTGGCCCATTACTTTTCATACTGGTGGTTTGGACTAGAACACAAGCTCACTGCATATGCAGATGATGCTACTCTTTCCATCAATTCCATCTTCTGAATGTAGATCTGGGGTTACTGAATCCCTTAATAAAGAGCTGGCTAAAATTGATACATGGTGCAAATTATGGAACATGAAGTTGAATCCTAACCAAACTCTAAGTGTGATTGTAAGTAGGTCAAGGACAGTGACTCCTCAACATCCAGATCACTGCAATGATAATGTTTCTTTAACTTAGTATAACTTAAAATTTTAGGTGTGATTCTCGACAGCAAATTTACTTTTGAGAATAAAATTAGGTCTGTCTCTTCAATTGCACGAAAAATTGGCTTATTGAGAAATCCTTGTAAGACTTTCTGTGATCAGTGTTTTAATTCTTTCATCATATCTTGTTTCGAGCATTGTTCTTCTGTCTGGTCTTCAGCTGCTGATTCTCATCTAAATTTGTTTGACAGGAACTTACAGTTTATTAATTGTTTTATTCCTGATCTAGATATAAATCTCAGGCACCGTCGTTTAATTAGCTCATTATACATGTTGCAAAAGATTTTTCATAATTCTGACAATCCTTTACATTCAGATCTTCCCGGACAGTACCATCCTGTTCGTAATCCTAGGTATGCAGTTAATTCTAATAGTCAGGCCTTCTCCATTATAAGGCTCAATACTACACAGGATCCTAGAAGTTTTATTCCAGCTGTGACTAAATTGTGGACTGATATTCTTGATCGGGTAGTTGAATCAGTAGAATTTCAAAAGTTCAAACTTGCAGCAAATGTTTTTATGTTGAACAGGCTTACGCAAGTCTCTTTTTATAGTTTATATATGGAAAATCTCTTTTAATGTTGTTAATGTTCTTAAAATATTCTATCTTAGTTGTTCAGTATTTCCCTTCTATTTCATCTATTTCCTTTCCTCACTGGGCTATTTTTTCCTTGGGCTTATAGCATCCTGCTTTTCCAACTAGGGTTGTAGCTTAGCTAGTAATAATAATAATAATAATAATAATACTATAAATAAGCAGTGCCTCTTCAACAATAGATTTTTAAGAAAAAATATAATGCTTACCCTTATTTAGTGTTAGCAATATGTTGAGAAAATCTTGTACAGTATGTAGGAGTTTTAATGTATGGTTTTAAAGTCCCTTATAAATTTATAACCTTTTTATATTAACAGTGGCTAAAACAGGAACGATGCTGCCCTAGGGTATCTTTGCATTTGTGTTCAATGGCTATTATTTTTTCATGGTTTAAGACATCTAAGAGAGCTGATATTATCAGTTCTAAAGTTTCTGCACAGCAGAAACATCAACAAAGTATCGCTTCCATATGCATTTTAATAGTTTTCTCAATTCTCTTCTATTCTGCAATATGTCTTCATGAACTTCCATCTGACCCGTCTTCTTCCATGGCTTCTCTTTACAATTTCTTGGACTCCACATAGGTCTTAGTCCTACTACTTTCATTTTCTAGGGTTTTTCTCTACAATTTCTTAGAATCCATATAGGTCTTAGTCCTACTACTTTCATTTTCTAGGGCTTTTCTCTACAATTTCTTGGAATTCATATACGTCTTAGTCCTACTACTTTCATTTTCTAAGGCTTTTCTCTACAATTTCTTGGACTCCACATAGGTCTTAGTCCTACTACTTTCATAATTGTTGATTTTCTGACCATCCATTCTCATTACATGTAAAATAATCTCAATCTTCGAGTTCTCAATATTTATAAATTTTTTGTTTATACCATATTCTTTCCCTTGTACTCCATTCATGGATCTCTAAACATTAAGATCACATCTTATTAAAATTTCTACCACGCTTTTACTGGATATTGTAGTAAAGGCATTAAGTACACATCACAGATCTTGGCTCTCACTCTATTGGGCATTTTTATTGACACGTAATGTGGTAATCTCTATCTTTTCACCCAAACTGCAAAAACTCTGATAGCTCTCTAAACTCACACTTCACAGTCCAATGTCTATCCAGTACTGTTTCCATAAACTTACAATCATACTTGGCTAATGCTAAGTAACAACATACCTCTTTCCTTTCTGCAATATTAGTCTAAGACTTCTCCCATTCTTAAAGCATTATCTTGAAATCTAAAACTTTTCACAGTACTGTATTTTGGAAAGCCCATAAATAGTGCAGTATAATCCACAATTTAAATTAAGATTAACAGAAATAGTAAATGTAAATTAAAATACTTTACAATCCTCCAATGCATTTAATAACATAAAAGTAAACAAAAAATGGTTTACCTGTAAAGCACCCGAGGTTTCATCAGCAGTTTGATCCATTACCGAAATGTCAAGTCTCTCTTGAGCTTCTTTGAGCTGCCCTTCCAATAACGTTCTACGTTCTTGGTTTTGTTGGTTCTGTATCTGCTCCCTTTCTAATGCTGCTTCTACAACTGTAACCTGCAACAAACCAGTTTTCATTAAGAAATATGATATTTTAATTATAAAATAAATTTTTTAATATACTTACCCGGTGAATATATAATAGCTGCTACTCAGCGGCTCGACAGAAAACACACTCAAAAAACTCGCGAGCGATCGCTATGAAGGTTGCGGGTGTGCCCACCAGCGCCAACTATCGGCCAGATACCACTCTTGCATGTAAACAAACCCTTCAATTCTTCTCGTCCCGCTGCGTCTCTATTGGGGAGGAAGGGAGGGCCTTTAATTTATATATTCATCGGGTAAGTATATTCAAAAATTTATTTTATAATTAAAATATCATTTTTAAATATTTAACTTAGCCGGTGAATATATAATAGCTGATTCACACCCAAGGCGGTGGGTAGAGACCAGAGTTAATAAAGTTTACAGCGTATAAGCTAAGAGTTTTTGACAGTTATCAATATAACAAAACCAAAATATATAGGTACCTGGTAAGGAAGTTGACTTAGACGATTACTCTGCCTTGTAAGTCTGTCTTCCTCACGAAGCCCAGCGATCCTCTTAGGATGCTGAAAGACTCCCAGGAGCTGAAGTATAAAGGGTTGCAACCCATACTAACAGGACCTCATCAAACCCCTAATCTGGGCGCTCTCAAGAAATGACTTTGACCACCCGCCAAATCAACCAGGATGCGAAAGGCTTCTTAGCCTTCCGTACAACCCATAAAACAATATTAAAAACATTTCAAGAGACAGATTAAAAAGGATATTGGAATTAGGGAAGTGTAGTGGTAGAACCCTCACCCACTACTGCACTCGCTGCTACGAATGGACCCAGTGTATAGCAGTCCTCGTAAAGAGTCTGGACATCTTTCAAGTAAAATGACGAGAACACTGACTTGCTCCTCCAAAAAGTCGCGTCCATGATACTTTGCAGAGATCTATTTTGCTTGAAGGCCACGGAGGTTGCTATAGCTCTAATTTCGTGCGTCTTAACCTTAAGCAAAGATCGGTCTTCCTCACTCAAGTGGGAATGGGCTTCTCGTATTAAAAATCTGATAAAATGTGACAAAGCATTCTTTGACATAGGTAAGGATGGTTTCTTAACCGAACACCATAACGCTTCAGATTTACCTCGTAATGGCTTAGTACGAGCTAAATAGAACTTAAGAGCTCTAACGGGACATAACACTCTCTCCAGTTCGTTGCCTACGATCTCTGAAAAGCAAGGAATATCAAAAGATTTAGGCCAAGGACGAGAAGGCAGTTCATTCTTGGCCAGGAAACCAAGTTGAAGAGAACAAGTGGCTTTTTCTGTAGAAAAGCCTTTGTTCTTACTGAAGGCATGAAGTTCACTGACTCTTTTAGCCGAGGCCAAGCACACCAGGAAAAGAGTCTTAAGAGTGAGATCCTTCAGGGAGGCTGAATGTAATGGCTCAAACCTGTCTGACATGAGGAACCTTAGGACCACGTCTAAGTTCCATCCAGGAGTAGCCAAACGACGTTCCTTAGAGGTTTCAAAAGACTTGAGGAGATCTTGTAGATCTTTATCGTTGGAAAGATCTAAGCCTCTATGCCGGAAGACCGCAGCCAACATGCTCCTGTAGCCCTTGATCGTGGAAGCTGAAAGGGAGCGAACCTTTCTCAGGTGTAAGAGAAAATCAGCGATTTGGGCTACAGAGGTACTGGACGAGGATACAGATACTGACTTGCACCAGTTTCGGAAGACTTCCCACTTCGATTGGTATACTCTAATGGTAGAAGCTCTCCTCGCTCTTGCAATCGCACTGGCTGCCTCCTTCGAAAAGCCTCTAGCTCTAGAGAGTCTTTCGATAGTCTGAAGGCAGTCAGACGAAGAGCGGGGAGGCTTTGGTGTACATTCTTTACGTGGGGCTGACGTAACAGGTCTACTCTTAGAGGAAGACTTCTTGGAAAGTCTACCAGCCATCGAAGTACCTCGGTGAACCATTCTCTCGCGGGCCAGAGGGGAGCAACTAACGTCAACCTTGTCCCTTCGTGAGAGGCGAACTTCTGCAGTACCTTGTTGACAATCTTGAATGGTGGGAATGCATATAGGTCTAGATGAGACCAATCTAGAAGAAATGCGTCTATATGTATTGCTGCTGGGTCTGGGACTGGAGAGCAATAGATTGGAAGTCTCTTGGTCATCGAGGTTGCAAAGAGGTCTATGGTGGGTTGACCCCAAGTCGCCCAAAGACTCTTGCACACGTCCTTGTGGAGGGTCCATTCCGTAGGAATTACCTGACCCCTCCGACTGAGGCAATCTGCTAAGACGTTCAAGTCGCCCTGGATAAACCTCGTTAACAGGGAGATGCCTCGATCTCTTGACCAAATGAGCAGGTCCCTTGCGATCTCGTACAGCGTCAGGGAGTGGGTGCCTCCTTGCTTGGAAATGTATGCCAAGGCTGTGGTATTGTCCGAGTTGGTCTCCACCACCTTGTTTCGAAGGAGACTCTCAAAGTTCATCAAGGCCAGGTGGACTGCCAAAAGCTCCTTGCCGTTGATGTGCATGCTCCTCTGACTTGAGGTCCACAGACCTGAGCATTCCCGACCGTCCAGGGTCGCACCCCAACCCAAAACCGACGCGTCCGAGAATAGTACGTGGTTTGGTTTCTGAACTGCTAGGGGAAGTCCCTCTCTTAGACTGATATTGTCGTTCCACCAATTCAGGCATGCCTTTACTGTTTCGGAGATCGGGATTGAGACCGCCTCTAACGTCTTGTCCTTTTTCCAGTGAAAAGCTAGATGGAACT
Source organism: Palaemon carinicauda (assembly GCF_036898095.1). Taxonomy (NCBI): domain Eukaryota; kingdom Metazoa; phylum Arthropoda; class Malacostraca; order Decapoda; family Palaemonidae; genus Palaemon; species Palaemon carinicauda. The sequence goes on along the minus strand of NC_090760.1, from coordinate 12,953,468 downwards.
GGAGAGGTCGAAGGTGTAGCCTTCCTAGCGAGACAAACTGCTCCAGGGATGATAGAGTTCCTACTAGACTCATCCAATTCCTGACTGAGCAACGTTCTCTCTTCAACATCAGTTGGATTATGAGCAGGGCTTGCTCTATTCGGGGGGCAGACGGAAAAGCCCGAAAAACTGGACTGCGAATCTCCATCCCTAAATACAGTATAGTTTGGGATGGAATCAGCTGGGACTTTTCCATGTTGACCAAAAGTCCCAATTCCTTGGTCAGATCCAATGTCCAATGAAGATCCTGCAGACAGCGATGACTGGACGAGGCTCTGAGAAGCCAGTCGTCCAAGTAAAGGGAGGCTCGGATTCCCGATAAATGGAGGAATTTTGCAACATTCCTCATAAGCCTCGTAAACACGAGAGGAGCAGGACTTAGGCCAAAGCACAGGGCCCGAAACTGGTACACCACATTGTCGAAAACAAACCTCAGAAAAGGTTGGGAATCTGAGTGAATGGGGATGTGGAAGTATGCGTCTCTTAGGTCGAGAGAGACCATCCAGTCTCCCTTTCTGACCGCTGCTAAGACTGATTTCGTGGTCTCCATGGTGAACTTTGTCTTCGTAACAAAGACGTTTAGTGCACTGACGTCTAGCACCGGTCTCCAACCTCCTGTCTTCTTCGGTACTAGGAAGAGGCGGTTGTAAAACCCCGGTGATTGAAGGTCCGAGACTTTCACCACCGCTCCCTTCTCTAGCAAAAGAGACACTTCTAGTTTCAGGGCTTGTCTCTTTGATTCCTCTCGGTATATGGGAGAGAGGTCGATGGGGGAAGTCGCTAGAGGAGGTTTGTGTACAAATGGAATTTTGTACCCCTCTCTGAGCAACCTCACAGATTGTTGGTCTGCGCCCCTCTTCTCCCAGGCTTGCCAGAAGTTCTTGAGTCTGGCACCTACTGCTGTCTGAGGCTGCGGGCAGTCAGACTCTGCCACGTGAGGACTTGGCTCCTCTCTTCTTTCCTCTCTTTCCCTCGGCACGAGTACTTCCCCTGCTGGGAGCTCTGCCACGAAAGGGCGGAATAAACCTGGACGCCGGAGTGTCTATCCTTGGTCTTGCAGAAAAGGATGTCGAAGGAGTCCCTTTGCGAGCAGAGGACGCAACCAAGTCATGGGTGTCCTTCTGCACGAGTGACAAAGCTATGTCCTTAACCAAATGTTCAGGGAACAAAAACTTCGATAAGGGAGCAAAGAGTAGTTCAGATCTTTGACAGGGAGTAACTCCTGCCGACAGAAAAGAGCAAAGGGACTCTCGCTTCTTAAGGACTCCTGAAGTAAAAGAGGAGGAGAGCTCATTGGAACCATCGCGGATGGCTTTATCCATGCAGGACATAATAAGTACGGAGACATCTCTATCAGCCGATGAGATTTTCCTACTTAAGGCTCCCAAACACCAGTCAAGGAAGTTGAAAACTTCAAAGGCTCTATAAATGCCTTTCAGCAGATGGTCAAGGTCCGAGGAGGACCAACTAATCTTCGAGCGTCTCATGGCTAGGCGGCGGGGAGAGTCTACAAGGCTTGAGAAGTCGCCCTGGGCAGAGGCAGGGACTCCCAAGCCGAGAACTTCTCCCGTGGCATACCAGACGCTCGATCTAGACGAGAGTTTAGATGGAGGGAAGGCAAAGGCCGTCTTCCCCAAACTCCTCTTGGTTTCCAACCAATCGCCTAAAAGCCGTAAAGCTCTCTTGGATGAGCGAGAGAGCACAAGTTTTGTAAAGGCTGGCATGTCAGCAGGTACGCCTAGAACAAACTCAGACGGCGGCGAACGAGGAGCAACAGAGACGAAGTGATCGGGAAACAACTCCTTAAAAATTAACATGACTTTCTTAAAGTCCATTGATGGAGGAACTGTTCTGGGTTCATCTACATCTGAAGGATGATCCTCAGGCTGAGGGTCAGCAACGTCCTCATCTGAAGGTTCCTCATCTGACAACTGCTGAGAAACAAGCAAAGGGGTTGGCAATGCTTGACACGCAGCGTACACACGCACTGGTGCATTAGTAGCGGACCAGGACGCAACGTCATGTAAGTGCTTGACAGTCTGTGAACTGTCAACAACAACAAGTGCGTGAGGACGCACAGCGTCCACTCGAGACTGCTTTGACCGCCTAGTCTGAGCAGTCAAAACAACTCTAGACTGCGGTAGTTGACGCTCAGCGTCAAAACAAATCAACTCCGATGGTTGGCGAACGTCCTGAACGTCAACAGGAGCATCAGCAAGTGGCCTAACGTCCAAATGCGGCTGAAAATCCACACGAGACTGCATCGAGTGTGGTTCTAAATAACTTGACTGACGTGACTTGGCTACGCCAACGTCAACAGGACGCACAAAGGTACGTTTGGGTGGCTGAAGGCCAGGATCTCGATGAGATAAACGGCTAGGCTCAACGGAAACCTTATCGGCAGAATAGTCTTCCATAAGGGAGGCAAGCTTAGACTGCATGTCCTGCAGTATAACCCATTTAGGGTCCACGGGAATGGGTGCGGCAAACGACGGGGTTAACGTCTGAGACGGCACAACCTTGCCTTGCTTAGGCGGCGAGCAGTCATCCGATGACTGCAACGGGTCAGAACTGTCCCAATGACTACATCCAGGACGCTGGACCTGTCCTGAAGGGACCGACTTCCGCTTAAAAGGCCTAGAAACCTTGCTCCACGGTTTCTTGCGCGAAAAGCCTTCGTAAGACGAGGAGAAAATGGGCTCTCTCGTCTTATGGTAAGGGCGATCTTGGTGAGATACGCCTGATACCATAGAGGGAACGTCTGTTCGCTGATCAAGGCCTCTCGAACCCATAAGTCGTACGACATTACTTCTCCCCTGGGCTTGGGAGCTTGCAAGAGGTCTCGGACTAGGTGAACGACAGGCACAAACAGACGAACCCTCGGTCGCAACACTGTTCACAACACTTTGCGCACTAATCACTTTCCCACTATTTTCCGCTGTGGCACTCTGACACTTAAGCTCCTTCACGTCAGCCATGAGTTGATTACGATCAGTTGCTAACGCTTCAACTCTTTCCCCCAAGGCATGAATAGCACGTAACATGTCTTGCATAGATGGTTCCTGAGTGCTAGAAGGGGGGTTAGGAACGACCACTACAGGGGAAGGATTAGGTTCAGGGGCATGTGGAGAGGAAAAATCTACAGACCTAGATGAACTCCTCCTTACCCTATCTCTCTCTAGCCTACGTGCATATTTATCGTATTCGAGCCAATCGAATTCCGAAAGGCCCACGCATTCCTCACACCGATCTCCCAATTGACAGGTTTTACCCCGACAATTGGAACACACAGTATGTGGGTCGAGAGATGCCTTTGGAAGACGCCTATTACAGTCCCTAGCATTACACTTACGAAATCTAGGTACTTGTGAAGGGTCAGCCATTTTGAATTAGTCAAAGAAAGTCCAAAAAACAATCCAAGTCATCAACAATTAAATCTGATTCAATAAAGAGTTCAAGAGTTTATGTTGAGGAAAAACACCTGCACTGCGAAAGCTCAAACCAAAATGAAGTACTTCACCAAATATGTTGAGAAAACTCCAGGTTCTACAGCGAGTATTGATACGTCTTGTCGTCAAGGTCGACAGAGAAGAATTGAAGGGTTTGTTTACATGCAAGAGTGGTATCTGGCCGATAGTTGGCGCTGGTGGGCACACCCGCAACCTTCATAGCGATCGCTCGCGAGTTTTTTGAGTGTGTTTTCTGTCGAGCCGCTGAGTAGCAGCTATTATATATTCACCGGCTAAGTTAAATATTTAAAAATACAAGTTACAGATGTAGTTTTTATAAAACAGAACATATCTATTATACTTATTAATGGCTAAACTACAACCCTACTTTAAAAGGTTTAAAAGTCGCTCATGAATGGCAGAGGCAAGGGGTTCCCTTGAGACTGACCATACATACATATGATCAGTACCCTAGTCCCTGTCCACCCAAGCAAGGATCAGGGAGGGCCATTAAATGGCTGCTGATGACTCAGCAGGTAGACCTATAGCCTCTTCCAAACCCCCCATCCTTATCTCACAAGGATAATGAGGTTGCAGACACTACAAGAAACTATAAAGCTTGAGCGGGACTCAAATCCAGTCTGGCAGATTGCCAGGCAGGGATGTTTCCAAAAGGCTACCACAACCCTGAAAATGTCCTGGCACAGGAGAGGGACAAGGGTGGCTGCCTACATCCTGACCAACAATGCTTGTGCTTGGTCTTGCATAAGATCTAGCACCGGTAGCAGGAGTGTGCTTGTAGAAAAACACGTTACTGGGGAGGGTTGCGTTTTGGTACAGTGTTGCTTCCCCCCCACAAAACAATGTAGCAGAATTGGTTGATGTCTAGCGAGAGACTGCCTGATGGGTTGTCTTGTGCTTTGGTGACAACTACTCATTTTTTTTTCCCATGGTGGCAGGTATCACATCTGAATGCTCACCGACAGGCGAGAAAGATGATACAGGAACAGGTGAGGTAATAGAAGACGAGCTCTTATTCTTCGGTTCACTCCGTTGATCGTCCAGGATAGTGGAAAGAAAAGGGTGGTATCTTTCATCTCCACTAGCTGTGAGCATGCTTGGTACCAAATGGAGCAGGAAGTGCCAATACATCTTCGCGGAGCGAATAATAGCACATATGTTCATATGCAATGTGGAGTCTCGGTGATCGTAAAGGCACTCATAGCAGTCATGTGGAGTCACCTACTTCAACACAAACATGAGGACAAGTAGGAAGGTCTCATGTTGTTGACCGGTCTTGATGTGAGGAAGGATCTCATGATGTCGATCAGCCTCAGAACAAAGACCTCAATACGTTAGTTTAGAACAGTGTGGCAGGGATGACTTCTCGTGATTTATCGGGACCCCCAGATCCTGACAAAACTTGAAAAGCATGTCTCCGAGTCTGCTAGGACCAGCCAGTCCTCCAGATATCTGAGAAGACGGATGCCATTCCTGTGAGCCCAAGATGACACTAGGGTGAACACTCTGGTAAAAACCTGAGGAGCTGTCGTGAGATCGAAGCATAGAACCTTAACTGGTATGCTTTCCTCGTAAATGAATCTTAGATACTTTCTTGAAGACGAATGTACTGAGATCTGGAAGTCTGTGTCCTTCAGATCCAGTGTGTACATGAAGTCCCTTGGATGTACCGCTTGGATGACCACGTTTGCTGTCTCCATTCTGAACTGAGTCTGTTGAGCAAACTTGTTCAGAGGGGGGAGATCGATGACTGATCTCCAGCCTCCAGTTGTCTTTTTCACCAGAAAAATTTGACTGTAGAAGTCAGGAGACCCGTTTTACCACCTCTTGGAGAGCACCCTTCTGCAGCATGGTCTGGACTTCGTCCCTGAAGGCCAGCTCCTTTGCGGATCCCTTCGCATAGAAGCCTAGATGCACAGAATCCCGAGTCAGAGGAGGAAGAGATTGAATGAACGGGACGCGATACCCTAGGCGATCACATTGACCGTTCAGGGATCTGCCACCACAACCAGCGGTACTGTAGGCATCCTCCTACAGGTGGTGGGTGATGATGAATGCCATTCCTACTGGGAGGGACCACCTCGGCTACCTCCCCTCTTTCCCTTGAAGGACCCTTTCTGTCCTTTGGACTAAAAGGGCCACTCAGACACGTTGGAAGGTCCCGAGGAACTGGAAGTTCACTGGCGAGTAAAGGAAGGTGCTTGCTGAGGCCGGGAAGACTGAGAAGGTCTACCATAGAAATGCGATGTCATGGCCCTATGGAGGAGAGAATCGTTGGACAATTTCCACCATCGCTCAGCAGCCCCCTCTATCTCTTCCAGAACGAAGACGGAAGAACCCTCGAGGGTGGAATTCCTCAACCGAGAGACCCCCACTTTCGGCACCTGCTTGTGGAACCGATCTATGACTGTATCCCTTCTCAAGGATAGAGTTCGCCCACAGGTTGACGTGGTGCGACAGAAACACGATAGTCCGGGTACCTGACAACAGGAAGGAATGCGTCTTCCTGGCCGACTCCTTCGAAAGATGGGAGCGAACCATGAGGACCAAGGATCCCAACCATAGATCCAGCCACGAAGCAGCCTGCATGTCGTACTTCGCCCCTCTCTCTATGTTTAGGAGCTCAACTGCCAATAGTGAGGCCTTCAGAGAGGAGAGGGTTCGAGTGAGAACGCCCTTCGTTAGGGACTACTACTGATGGCTCGAGGGTCATGATGGAATATGGTTCCCCTTTGATCTCTTGTACCACAAAAGGAAGTGGAAGGGACCGAGAGGAGGAACCTGCCCTCAAGGAACTAGAAGTTCCAGCTATCTGAGTGATAGCTTTCTTTTTGGCACCTGCCAGACCTTTGGACCAGGGCAAAGCCGCACTGGACCTGGAAAGCTTCTGGGTCTCGAATATCTCGTCAAGAACCATGTCCTTTCCTTCCTGGATTGTGGAACCAGGAATGGACAGCCTGTTGATGCCCCTCATACAGGCAAGGACTTACCGAAAGGTATGTTCCGACTCACGTCTCTCTTGTTTGGACTGGCCGCCTTTGGAAGATTCTCATCCTCTGAATCTAAGGGATCTTCCACCTCCAGAGCCTGGGGTAGGTCAGGGTCGTCAACTGAAACAGTTGATGGGCCCACCACTGGGGAACGCCTCTGTGCCTCACCCTCTCAAGCTTCAAGTGCTGTGGCGTTCTTATGTTTCGTCTTCATGTCCTTCGGTTCCCTATGCACAGTACGTTCCTCTGCTGTCTTAGGAAGGGGAACTTGCGAGGTCTTCGAGGACCTAGACAAAGCCTTGGCCGCAGGAGCTGGAGGAGGTGCAGAAACTGGACACTGGTCCAGAGGCACTACCTCAATGTCTTGAGGGTTGAAGGGATGGATCGCGATCTCCCAGGGCGACCCTAAGTCCCTAATCGTCCTAGGATGAATGATGTCAGCGTGAGTTGGAGTTACGCCTCTCATCCGTCTCTTCTGCTTCTTGGTTATGGCTTCCTTTGCTTTCATTTTCGTGTAAGGTAAGTTGGCCTTATAAGAATCAGAGGGGGCATGGCCTTCAGCACGCGATTTGGGTGGAGGTGATCTGCGCGATTTGTCTGCCGTCGACCTTCTTCTAGGGTCTTCACTCCCAACTGACGAGCTCGACGAGGGGTCCAGAAGGATTCTAGGGGTTGCCCTGAATGTAGCAGTTGGGGGGTTGTGGCGGCGGAGGAGCCACCTTCAGAGCCTTCAGGATGATGGACATGAAAGTCGATGCCCATGGAGGAAGGTCTGAACCCCCAGTTACACCCTGGAGGTCCCTAGAAGTGTCCTTTGGGTGTAACACCAGAAGGATTGCCAGTCGACAGAGAGAACCTCTGTGGCAAAGGAAAACGTTCCTTCAGACGTCGAGGAAGGTCCGGGCTAATAGGTACATTTGCAAACCTGTTAGGAGGCTCTTTGAAGTCTTCCGCCCGAGGTGGAAGACGCAGTAGGGAGAGATGAAGGTGTTAGATCCGCACTTGCTCGCGATTCTGGCACACCTACTTGCAAAATTCGCCGATTTGCTTGTTAAATCGCGAGATTCACATGCAAAATCTCAAACTTCACGTGTCAACGGACGCGATACGCAAACAGAAGTGTTCGCAACAGGAGGACTAGGAGCCACAGAGGAAGAGGAAGGTCTAATGCCGTCCTGCTGCCCTAGAGGAGCACTTATGTCCGACGAAGTCAGCAGAGGAGGCCTTTTGAGTAGGGACTACTATAAACTGAGAATGCGTCACAGCGGGACGCTTTTCCAGAGTGCCTGTCTGGGGAGTGATCGTTCTCATCATTAGGTTCAGTCTGAAGGTGTTTTGAAGGTGTGGTTTAGGGGCTGATGGACTGCGTGTACGCCTACCTCTACTTCTAGACAAGGAACGTCTACACCTTGATCGCAAACGCGGGGTTTGTGATCGCAATGTTTGTGAACGGGAGCGTTTAGCTCTCGTTCGAGAACGTCGTGAATTCCGGGTGTGTCCATCTCGTGAACAAGAACGTCATACTCTTGAATGATACCCTCGCGAGCGCGAATTCCGCCCACGTGAACATGAGCGAAATTCCTTAGGACAACCACACCTACAACAGATCTGAAAGGGAGAAAGGCTAGCCAGCGGCTGGAAAAGTTGCTCCTCTTGGGGAAGCAAACCCCCCCCCCCACCCCCATACTCTGGGGTTGCCAAGGAGTTAATCAATCTGCGCTCCTACTAAAACGTCGGTCGTGAGAGCGTGCACAAGCAGGAGCTTTTGAGAGATTTGGGGCTGCGAGAAGAAAAACGCGCAACGCTCGACCGAAGGAGAATAATTGCGCTTAGTCGTCGTCTTCCTACGCCACCCAAATTTCTCGCACTGGGTTGCTTGGGATCCTGCGCGAATCGATGCCCTTGGCACATAGGACACAGAGAGTGCGGTCGCAAAAGAAGATGCGTACACCTGCAAAGAGAAAGCAAAAATTAAAAAGTCCAATGATAGTCAGGAGGAGAGCGGACGTCCGATCTCTACTGACCCAAAATAAAAAGTAACACCTCACTGCGGTGAGTACTGTATGTATAGAGGGGGCTGGGTACCCCCAAGCCCATCCCCGCAGGGTTGCCACCTTGCAATTAAAGTTTAATGGCTACCCCCAGCTGCCGCTGAAGGAATATCCATATAAATAATGGAAGGTTTGTTAGTATGGGAATAATTGAACTTGCTATTGAACTTGCTATGAGCTTTGGAGAACTTGGGGAAAGTCCTTATAGCTGTTGTATTTTATGAGGCATGAAAGAATGATGAAGACTCTTCCTCCCTACTTATAAGTCTAGCTATTCTTCCATTTCAAAGAGTTGAGAAGTTGATACAAGAAATTTGAAGCTAATTATATGGTTGCTAGATTTATAAAAAATACAATTTCCTTTCAAAATATATTATAAAATGTTCTCACAAATTTCATATATTTATACTATATATCATTTCTAATATATATACATTTTACAGCAAGCTACACATTTGCCGAATGCATGTTTGGTCGTGAAGCAATAGAGCATCAGTATGAAAAGATGACTGGATTTGTTGAAGAAATTGGACCACAGTATGAACCTCTTACTTATTATGCTCCTAACTATCTGCACTATACACCAGGTAATAATGTTGCAGATCCTAAACCACCAAAAAGTAAAACGAAAAGTGGTAGATGACTTTTTGTACCGGTAATTTTGCTTGCTCAGTCATATCAACTACATTCTGGACAAATCATGCAGTGTTTGATGTGGAATGTGATGCCTTTGAAACATTTTTATATTTCAGCTATAAATACATTATCATCTCAACTCATCATCATCTTCCTTATAAAATAATAAATATATTTAAATGTATTTTACTGACTTTAAAATGTGTACTGTATAACCTTTTTTCAATATAAAATCATCAATATCAGTATTTTACTCATATTCACACAGCTGCTACATAAATGGAAAGAATACTACCTGAGTAGTACACTAAAGTATTTACATATTAAAGCAATTTTTTTTTACTGTATTTTACACAATTTTCTCTTGAGAGTATGTAAATGCATGAGGTCTGCTACTCAAATACTTGAATATATAAATAAATTCATACTGTTGGTGTGTTACATATTTTGCTGAAAATTTTCAATTCAACACAGAAATGCTCATTCTTTTCATTTAAATGTTTTAGCCAACTGTAAAGCTGTCCCTGAATACACAAAATTATAAAAGCAAAGTCACCTAATTACTCATGACACAGCATGGCAACATAAAGTCTGGAGCAAAAACACTTTACAAATAAACTTTTTCAATTATATTCACGTTTTTCCTGTCCTAGTTTTAATGTTATATTCCTGTTTTTCTGTTAAAGCTATAAAAATATAATAAAAGCAAATAAAATCATAATACCTGTATATTACAAAGGAAGACAATTGAAAATATATGAAAGTTTTTAAAATTTTGTAACAAATAGGTTTGCTTCTAGATTGCTTTACATTATGTATGAAAGTTTTTAAAATTTTGTAACAAATAGGTTTGCTTCTAGATTTCTTTACATTATGTAAAGAAAAGACTCTTGCGTTGGCAGCACATAGGTACAAATAGGTGAATGTAGCATTTGAACACAGCAACCTATAAGGTTAACAAAATTTGAAATAACATAAAGGTACATGCAAGTGGAATCTAAATACAAAGGGTTTTCAATCAAGTCAAGGTAAAAGCTAATAGGCCAGATGAAGTCTCGATTATATGGATACAAAACATTTGGAAATGAGCAGAGTAACATAAGACTGCTCTATGATCAAAGAAATTTAGTCAGAAATAAATATTTTAGGTTTACCTTTAATACAAAAACCAGAAGGAACTGCTCTTACAAATGCATATTGATGTTATCTTTCACCGAAAGTACTGAAATGTCATGATTTAATGTTAAAAACTAGATTTTAAGAATAAAATACTCTATGCCTGTATTAGATTAGAGTTCAAGCAGTACTCTGTTGAAAATTTTAAACCTCATTTTCCTGACCTACCTCTATGGTATACATGGAGAGTCTAAGATGCTGACATTCTTAGATACATTCCACTAAAGCAATTTATTTTTTTCCATGTAATATAAAAATTGACCCAAAGTTTCCATACAGAGTACTCCTTTATATGAATATAAAAGAATTAATAAGCAGGTGCTAAAAGAACAGTTGACATGTGGAAGAACTCTCACTCTTATCAGATAAAAGCTTCCTCAATTTTCAAATGGCTACAGTTAAATATTGATCAATATAGGATGGCTATACGGAATTGAAAACATAACATCAATGAGTGAATTTGTACCTCAAGGCAATACGTCTTTAAATGTAAACTTTTTAAACAAAGCCTCTGACCTTGAATAGATTTACATGTTACTACATATGATTCATAATTTATTAAAAATGAAAATTACAATCATTTATAGCTAGGTACCTCTACATTTAATCCATGCCCTCCTAAATCGTGACATTCCTTTTGTTTTCCATTCTCCCGATACATCTATGCTGATAACTGAACAAAATCTAGAGTTACATATTTGTTTCATTCTTAATGGAACATTCATTTACAGAAAAATAGTTGAGTAATATTTCATAAAAAATTCAATCACTACTAAAACATATGTATTAATTTATATACTATAAATAACATTCTTAGAATGAGTTCTAGCTATACCAGAAACTATAATGTGACTACACTGGACCATTTAAAATGAATTCAATATGGTGTACTTATTTTAGGAATCCTTTATAACTTGAAACTTCATGGAAAAATATTATAAATAAGTCGTCTCTGAAACAAAATTCCTCATAACATAAGTACTATTCACGATCAATTAACAAAAACTATTGTTGACATCATTATTAACCTTTGTGTTAAAACTATTATTGACATCATTATTAACCTTTAATGTTATTTTCTTATACAGCAGTTAGGGTACTTTTGTTTGAAACTAAATGCAATAGGACTTGAATTTATGCAAGTGTTATCCTTTATGAAGAATTAATGATTCAATTTCTAAAATGAATAATCCAAGAACTTTCCTTTCTATTTTACCACCTAAAAAATAACATATATCTGAAAGATGTACTAAAGCAATATTCAATACATCTAAAAAATAACTAATGGCACTGATTTTAAAACAGGATAATTTTCTATTTGTACTGTATTTAGATGTGAAAAAGCAACATCTCCAAATCCTGCAATATATTTCATCTAATTACATTAATGCATAACAATACAGTAATAATGTAAAGAACTATCCCGCAATCATCTGAAATTTGGAATTATTATTATCTCAAGACTGTACAGATCATAAAATCTAGAACAATAGAGATAGTTATTTTAAAACAACGTAAAAACTTGTATGTTGAATCATTTTTTTTCTGTCAAATCAATGGCCTGTACTTGAAAGAATAATTGAACAAGTTCACATCCATAATTAGACAAAAATCATAGCAATGATAAAGGCTAAATAAGAGAATATAACTAGTCATCATGTAACTCTTTAAATCTAAATAGCAAAATGGAACTTGTTCATTCTATTACTATTTAATCTAAATTGTTAACAACATGATAATTTTTATATAAATATATTCAATATATTTACCCTAGTATTGTAAATCTGAAAATAAAAAAGGTACTTAAATATTAAAAAGATATATGTATATTACAAAGAATGATACACTATGGATACAAATTATGTATCGTGACAGACTGATGAAGAACTACAGTAATCTTCTGTACTGCATAAACTACAAGGTTCAAATGAATCATTGCTGGTTACATTCATTTTGTTGTCCGCCACTTGGAACCTGCACAACAGGAGCATTCATTTTTCTCAAGACCTTTGTCTTCTGTGGGGGCTTCACCTCTCTCTCATTCTTCAGCTGAGCTTCTTGAACCTAAAAATTATACCCACATTTAATGTTAATACAAGAAAAATATTTCTTCTCAAGACAACACACGGTGAAGGTCTTGCTCTCCACAAATAAACAATATTTGAAAGAGGAGGAATTTCTTGAGAAATGTAAACCGAAAGAAAATTTCCACAGAAATGAAAAGCATCGTCTTCAGCACAGCTAATTCCAAACCTCTTGGAGTACCTCATACAGAATTAAGATCATTTAGGAATAAGATGCCGCACACCATTTCTGGTAGTATCTATTACTTCTTAGATGATGATGGTACAAAACAAAATATCAAAGCATAAGATTCAGTAACCAAAGATTACATTTGGAAGAGTATAGTTCTCTTGCTTGAGGGTACACTCGGGCATGTGTCCTATCTCATTTCTCTTCCTCTTGGTTTTTAGAAGTTTCAATAATCTATATATGAAAGATTTAATTTAATGTTGTTACTGTTCTTAAAATTTTTTATTTTGATAGTTGTAATAGTTTCCTTTCCTCACTGGGCTATTTTTCCCTGTTGGAGCCATTAGGTTTATAGCATTTTGCTTTTCCAACTAGGATTAAAGCTTAGCATATAATAATTATAATAATAACAACACCAACAACAACAATAATAATAATAATAACAACAACAACAACAGTACCGTACAAACTTTATCTATTTTGTGGTTTAATTTATCCAGTATCATCTTCATCAGGTGCCTCATAATCATCTACATGAGCAATTATACATCAACTTTCTTCTTTATGGGGCTAGAAGTGAAATGAGTTCTCTAAACTTTCCTTTAAATTGAACTTCTTCCTGGCCTACATACTATCAGGTTTTGGTCTTTGCCTGTTTCCTTTGCCCTTAATTCGTGGTTCTTCCTACAAAGTGCTTTTATACCAATCGTTTTTCATCTCTTCTCTCACATATTCAAACCTTCTCAATCTTAGAGATCTCAATCAAATTAATGACCTGTGGATATCACATCGCTGCCACTTCATCTTTCATGATACAATATTCCCGCTGTACTTGAACCCTGAATCTTAATGTTCCATACTCTGACATTTCTTCTCCACTTTCTGTGTCTTTGCCTACTTAAGATGTAAAGAAGTACTGTAAACCATCATACCTTGGCTTTATTCATTAATGAACATTTTTAATTTTCCAGCAATTTTGCTCAATTTCACATATGCTGCAGCTACTCTCTTTTTTACTGCCTTGTCATCTTGTGCTTCAGTCCATAGTGTCCCTATAGTATCAGTAATTCTATTTTTGTAAGTCCTTCCCATTTGTAATAATATGGTTTTCCACTGCCCTCTCTTCCCAACTTCTCCTTATAATACATGCATGTCACTGAAAATTTACTCAATAAATACTTAGCAATCTTGAGCATTTTGTTACACCATATGTCACATTCAAAGCTTGGTACTGAGTTCACCCATACATTTCCATAATGATCACATGGACACTTTATCTCTACTTATTCTCTTTGGAAGCAAATTACTAGAATAAACCTATTACCTTTAGCGCAAAACTCTAAATATAAAAAAATCATGACTTACCTCTCCGTCACCTTCTTGAACTTCTACCGTTTCAGTCATACGAACAGATTTCTTGACTTTCTTTTTCTTATCATAACTACACATAATGGGTGGATTCTCCTGATCTCCATTCACTGCTGCTGGATTATTTGTATCTTCTTTGTTTACAACATCTGCAAAATCATGTGATAGCAAATCATCAAGAACAAACACCTACAAGGATCAAAAGTAAAAAAAAAAATTTATCTGTTATTTCTATACTCACCTGCTGTTCATAATGCCTCACTCTCAAAGCTCAGTTTATCGAGGTTTGTCCCTAATACTAAAAAAAAAATCTGATATATTTCCTTCTAATACTCTCAGGTCTCTAGTACATACATACATATACCAAGGCACTTCCCCATATTTTGGGGGGTAGCCGACATCAACAAATGAAACAAAACAAAAGGGGGACCTCTACTCTCTACGTTCCTCCCAGCCTGACAAGGGACTCAACCGAGTTCAGCTGGTACTGCTAGGGTGCCACAGCCCACCCTACCCCGTTATCCACCACAGATGAAGCTTCATGTAAAAAAAATTGGTTTGTTTTAATATGTTTTCTGGTTCATTATTCCACAAAGTTTATAATTTAGTTATTAAGAAATGTTTTATTGTAGTTACATAACCATTAATGGGAATTTAATGTAAAGTCGTGGGAAATTGATTGCTGATTTAGCAGCATTATCTGCTTTTTCATTACCAACAATTCCAATATGGAAAGGAATCCAATACATAGCTATTTCAAAATTTAACCCCTGAAAATTGAATTTCTTCAACTTTCTCTATGCAATACCAGTACCCTTTGAGGTCTTCTATGGCACTTCTCAAATAAGAATGAATGACAAATCCAAGATTCATTTTATCTTCAATAATTTTCACAATGTTAATTACTTGAATAACTGACAGTTGAGATGTAAATACTGATACTTCAGTAGGTAATTGGAACAGACTTGTTTTGTCAGAAGAAACTGCTGAATAACCAAGCATCCATTGAAGATTTAGAGCCAAAGTATATACAGTATAGCATAAATATAGAATAGAAATATCCTTTTCCCTGAATATATTCCAAGGCATATTTATTGTGACATGGAATATAAGTGTAAATTTTTGATAGATACAAAATGTGTTAGTATATAATTGTATTTCTGTGATTTCTAGTAACCTATTTGTTCTAATTGGGAATGGAGGTTCATGATTGTTTATAAATACACCACTTTGGTTAAAAAGCTATGTTGCTGGAGTTTAGGTGGATAGGATCTTCAAGGCACTTTGCAGTGTTACCAAACCTTGATGTATGGACAATGGTGGCTCCCCCACTTTCACATAGAACAAAGTCTCAGGCTACGAGTGTGTATTGGATCTAAAGACTTCAAAATAGCTTCAGATCCTGATCCACAATGGCTACCATAATCTACCCTGGATAACTAAGGATTCAAAGATCATCAATAAAGTTGACCTTGACCCCATTCCATTACAGTATCAAATTAAGAGCATTATTACATTTAGATTTTCATCAAAATGTGTGTTTTCCAATTGAGGTAGTTATCAAATATTAGTCAAAAAAATTTTCCCTTATATTGGAATTGGATTTGAGTATCGCTTAATTTCAGATTTATGTAAAATACTCAAGTTTATTTTGCAGAAACCCTAAACCTAACAGACGCACTACACACTTGTATTTTCCGACGTTATAAAGAATTCTCTGCAAATGATAGATTATTTTAATAGTTTTATATTGCAAAGTCATCCATATCAAGGGTACTTTGTACTACTTGTGGCATTTGAGGAACAGTCTCATTAATTCCCAAGTGAATAAAGAAACATAATTTTCCTTAAGAGGAACAGTGAGGCCTTTGCACTCCTCATAAGTTATCTAAATCACAATAATGGTGTCAAAAATTCAAAATCACAATACTGGTGTCAAAAGACAAAAAGAGAACAGGGATCATGATCACCCAGAAACACTTCCCCAGAATAATTTAATTAGTAACTACTAACACAGCCAGAAGAAATCTCTAAAAGCACTAAAAATCCCAATGGCAGAAAAGTCTTGAGAACTGTAATGAAGGCAGCACAGAAGGTGAAGACAAAGGCCAAGCCATTGTTATTAAGATTAGCTGCTAAATTATCTCTTCCTTACTAAAGGCTAGTCTATTGGAAGAAAGGAAACAGGAATCTTTTTTTTTTAATTTTAGGGGCAAACATCGATATAACTGAGCTTTGACAGAGTAACAATGTAAACATCAAGAGAGGCTCATAGAAACAATAAAATCTAGTGTATTAATTGGTTTATCTAGAAAAGTACAATTAGTTTCTTTTAGTTTTATATAGCAATTTGAGGCCCTTTGCATCAATAGGCAAAGGAGATGATGATGAGTTTTCTATAAATACTGACCTCAACATTACAATCAGCCTTATTTTACACAAATTCTTATCAAGGTTATTTTTTCATTGTTGGCAATGACAAATACTAATAAAAATAAAATTGCTTGAAAAATTACTGAAAAATGTAATAAGGGCGAGAATACCTTATATAAATTTACTAAGTGAAATCAGATAAATTTGTTCCTCTTTACTTCAACACATTGCAAAGACATCCTGGACTCATATACAGTTATACATACATACATACATATACCAAGGCACTTCCCCCAATTTTGGGGGGTAGCCGACATCAACAAATGAAACAAAAAAAAAAAAGGGGACCTCTACTCTCTACGTTCCTCCCAGCCTATATACAGTTACTGTATACCTTTCAGATATTTTGAAAAACTTTCATATGTGAAAAAAAAAAACTTACTTTTAGCAGGACAGGATTCTTCCTTTATCAGTACATTATCCTCAGGTAAAGGGCTGATCATGTTTTGTCTCTCCATGAATGGAATTCTTGAATCCATCTCACTTCCATTTTCTTCTTTTCTAATATCTTTTTTTACGCTTTCAAATCCTGGGATCTTCTCAGTAACCTGCTTAACACTCTTCGAAGTATTGGCTGTGAAAGTGATGAAAAAAATTTATCAATTAGCAGATGAGAAATAATTTCAAAATAAATTATAAAATTAAGTTTTTATTTTTCCGAGGTATACAAACCTGAGTCTTTTAAAATAGGGAACATGTCTTCAGAGGAACTAGATCGGTTGTGGAATTAGTTAATAGAGTAGTTAACAACTTGTGGTGAGCGCGGCGCAAGGAGCCCCGGGCCACCCCACCTGTCGGAAGCGCTTTATCTGTACTTTTAACTTTCGCCTTAGGACTGAGAGGGAGGGTTGAGGTGGGAACTTTAACTTCAAAGGATTCCGCTAAAAAAATTTTATTAATAAAAATTCTTATTTCTATACTCGCCTGATATTCACATTACTTCAGAAGCCTGCTTTAATCAACCTTTACCTGTAGAATTTCAAAATTTTCCCATTTTTTCTCCCTTCAATAAACATATGCCCTTAGTAAAGGAATGGAAATTCTGGAGGTAACTGGTAACTGATGCGACAGATTTGTTTTCTCTTCAGTTTCTCAGTCATGCTCCTCAAGCATCCTTCCCAGGTATGTGCACATGGGCAGGGGTATCTGCTGTACTCAGTGAGATAGCCTTTAAGGTATACGTCTGCCACTGCACAGAAGGTCACAACCTACACTCAGCACACAAGGATGACTGAACAATCATGCCCTTTACAGCAGGTTTTGCCAAATTCCGACTGGAATGGGGGACCCCTTTCCGTGGCAAATACAAATTTCTTGTTTCATATTCATAATCACAGACAACAGCCAGCATTCACTTCCTGTTAAAAAGCAAATGTGTAAAGCTCCAAACAGGTGAGGGGGGATTGTCATGGGTAGATGCAATAATATTGAAAGAAAATATTAAAAGACATATGCTTTTATTCTCAAATTGTGAGCGAGACTAAATTCGACTGGTGTTTAGTCAATGATGTCCTCACCTTTGAGGAGTCAGTATCTTTTAGAAACCAAGCCCCGAGGAAATTCTTGTTTATGGAAAGTGTCCTCACTGGTCAACATGTGGCCATGCTTTTGTTACGGCATAACATGAAGTCCTGATTGCACCAGAAATTTGTTCTAAAAGCTTCGACAGTATGACCAAAGTGGGTGTTTTTGAGGAAACCAATCAGGATACAGAATACCAAAAATTCTCTTATATGGAAATGATGACGGACCATCGAAATAAGCTCCGCCATACATGGGTATATAAACTTTAAGAAGATATTGTCCAAAGGAGATAGGACGAGAGAGGAACCAAGTCCTGATAAGATAAGGACATGAAAAGATGACCAGAAGTCAGACAGAGCCAGTTTCCAACATTACCTTCAGATGACAAACGCCAATCTCTAAAATCTTGTTATGGTTGAGAAGCAATGAATTGAAGATGTCAGCCTTTCCTGCTTGTGACAAATAGCAGCCAACACTGCATGTGTCTTGGTCTTCCTTTTATACTATCACCGTATTCTTGGAGATGACTTCTGATGTCCCTTCTGTAACATCTTTGAATCCAAAGTTATCGTGCCAATTCTAACTGAGTTACAGCTACCCTTCTGAGAAGCTCTCAGGCTTAAAGCCTATCATCTCAGCAACGGCAGAAAATTACCGAAAAGGATTGTTCTATTTTCTTGACTGTTCTCCCTGATCTATTGATATTTTGGATTGATTTGATTTATCAGTTAATCGAAGAAGCAACATTGATTTTCTTTGTAAATTTTGTGAATAAACATTTTGTGTTTTTTGTTCGAGGTTTTAACATTCATTTCCCATATTTCAATTATCGTTGTCGGAACACTTTAGTATAGAGATTAAAAGAAACTGTAACGATTGTTAAGATTGTAATAGGGGGCTCTCCTTACCTGCAGTCATAATCTGTTGTAAACTACGTCGTTAACAAATTGAGTGCCCGATCCAACACCGTTGAAGACATGTTCTCTATTTTAAAGGGCAATAGGTTTGTATAAGCGTAGGAACAAACAAATCATATACTATACTGTACTTGAAGTAACCTACCAAGCTTGAATGTACTTTATACTGTAAAAGATTATAATTTACAAATTGTTAAGACTAATGCGCATACAGTGAAAAGTATAAATTACCTTAAATCTATCCAAGATAATATAGAGGAAAAAAAACACCACAATTCATTGCTGTGGATTACAGGTAAAAAAAGTAATTGCATAACATACAAAGAAAATTTATCCAAGTATTAACTGTGGATAATTTAGACAAAGCAGAAAAATTCAGCCTGCACATTAGTTTATCCTCAATTTTAAATTAATGCTAGATAATATTGCAAAACAAATTTTAAAGAAGGTTGTATCATGAACTTACAAACACTCTCGCCTTTTTTGGCAGCTAATTCATCAAATTTAACTTGTAACGTAATCAACTTTGAATTGGTAGCATCTCTCACTGCTTCTGACTGACGAAGCTTTCGCTGCAACTGAAGGATACGATCACTCAAAGCCACCTTATTAAACTGAGCACCTCTGAGAGCTTCCTCAAGCTCCTCCACTTTCTTCCTGTAGAATAAGAAACATGACAACAAAATTTAAACTTTGAAGAGTTGTTTAATAAGGTATACTAATTAATTATCCTATTAAGAGCCCGATTTACTTACTACACATAAGGTAGTAACCCAACATAATCCTGTTCCCCAAACTTGAGCTGTACCACAACCTACATATACAGTACAACCATTCCATAAATTCTAATTGCAAATTACTTTGTACTTACATTCATAATTTTCCTGCTTTTTATCCAAAAGCTTGTTGGATGTGATAAGAAAAAACTTCAAGATGGATAATTGAAAAATGTTGCCTTCTTTATTCCATCTCATTTTCTCCTTTGCTACTCATCATAAATCTCAAATAAATCAATAATTTGTTACCAACATAAATTACAAAACATTTGTATCCAATATAAATGCCTAAAATGTTTAACCCTTTAACCCCCAAAGGACGTACTGGTACATTTCACAAAAGCCATCCCTTTACCCCCATGGACGTACCGGTACGTCCTTGTAAAAAAATGCTATACAAATTTTTTTTTTCATATTTTTGATAATTTTTTGAGAAAATTCAGGCATTTTCCAAGAGAATGAGACCAACCTGACCTCTCTATGACAAAAATTAAGCCTGTTAGAGCAATTTAAAAAAAGTATACTGCAAAATATGATGGGATAAGAATAACCCCTTGGGGGTTAAGGGTTGGAAATTTCCAAATAGCCCGGGGGTAAAAGGGTTAAGAAGAATAAAATACAAGAGAGACCTGAGGACTGTAATAAGGAAAGAACAATTGTAGTTACCTTAACAACATCAGATAGTTAGGAAAGGCATTGAGAGGGCAGTAAGACGGAATAGCATCAGATTAGGAAGTGGGAAGATTCCAAGAATGGAAAACTAGTAGTAAATAAAATAAATTGACAATCACAAAGCTGGGCAATTACTTGAAATGTATCAAAACCATGTGATTACTTACTAAGAAAATGGAGAAAATCTTAAACAATTGAGACTACAAAATACTCAACCCTATGGCCAGTGCATTAGGAATAAAGTTGCTAAGAAACATGGTGCCCAGAAAATGGAATATAAGCTGGGATGAAAATGGTTATTTGTGAAATGAGCAATCTTGTAGCAGAACAGAGACAAGCAGAAAACCCTAAAAACTTATTAGAATGAGGCATAGACAAAGACCCGAATCAAATAGGACTTCAAAGATAAAAGAGAGCAGAAACAACATTCCCATCTCACTATACACTGGAAAACTAAGTAAAAATAATAATAATGATGATATCATAAATATGGATCCAACATATTTACCTATTTACTTTCTGATTTTTAATGTTTTGTACATCTATCAACTTAATTATCATTTAAACTATTATTAGTGTCGACATGGTTGGTAAATTTAAAATTGCAGTATTCTTTTTGTAGGTTTTACTTTGAATAGCATTTTGAACATGTGACCAGGAAGAATTGGAAAGAGGTTAACCATGCTTAAACAATTATTTGATGGAAGGAGAACTGAGGAGGACTGTAGCAAAAACAGAAATATTAACTCTCGAAGGAATCAACAGCACCAACAAATGTTATGATATGGGATACTGTAATAAAGGAACAGACTCATTCAAATATCTAGGACGTGTGTTCACAGAAAAGGAGATAAAAACAAGGAAAAAATAAGTAAAAGAATAAAGAAATACAATAAATGCACAGGAGCTCTCTATCCAATAATGAAAGATACAGATGAACCTGCTGACAAGAGACAAAAGTAGGGTCCCAAGTCTCAGGGATGAAAACCCCTAGAACAATATTGCATAAAACAATGGATAGAATATCATTATTATTATTATTCGCTAAGCTACAACCCTAGTTGGAAAAGCAAGAAGCTATAAGCCCAGGGGCCCCAACAAGGAAAATAGCCCAGTGAGGAAAGGAAACAAGGAAAAATAAAATATTAAGAACAGTAACATAAAAATATTTCCTATATAAACTATAAAAACTTAATAAAACAAGAGAAAGAGAAATTAGATAGAATAGTGTGCCCAAGTGTAACCTCAAGCAAGAGAACTCTAACCAAAGACAGTGGAAGACCACGGTACCTAGGCTATGACACTATCCAAGACTAGAGAACAATGGTTTGATTTTGGGGCGTCCTCCTAGAAGAGCTGCTTACCATAGCTAGAGTCTCTTCTACCTTTACCAAGGGGAAAGTAGCCACTGAACAATTGAAGTGCAGTAATAAACCCCTTGGGTGAAGAAGAATTGAGGGTAGTGTTGTCAGGTATATGAGGACAGAGGCAAATCTGTAAAGAATAGGCCATACTATTCGGTGTACAGTATGTATACGCAAAGGGAAAGGACCGTAATCAGAGAGAAGGATCCAATGTAGTACTGTCTGGCCAGCCAAAGGACCCCATAACTCTCTAGCGGTAGTATCTCAACGGGCGGCTGGTGCCCTGGACAACCTACTACCTACTAAAAAATTAAGATATCAGAAGAGCAGTTGGAGTAGCCCCTATGATGAGCAAGATTGAGAAGGGACAGCTGAGATGGCTAGGTCATGTGATGCAAATGGATGCAAACAGAATAGCAAAGAAAAGATGAAACTGGACACCTGATAGAAGGAGATCGAGAGACAGACCACATAAACGCTGGAAGGATGGAATTAAAGAGATATTAACAAAACACAATATGGCTACAATTGAACAGCTAAGAAAAGAAGGAATATTCAAGGATAGAAGTGAGTGGAGATGACGACTGACCCCACAGACAGAATGAAAAGCCTACCTGGGAGTGGAAGTAAGAGGTAAGTTTCTATTTTATTTTCCAAGACTCTCTTGACTCTTGACAGACTGATTATTTCTGCTAGTACAGTACATCTTTTGATAAATCCCCTTCCTGGTTTTGATAAGTCTATCTTTATTTACTGCCACTTCAGTGCACATGCAGAGGGCATGCCTGGGTACAGGGTCTCATATATACACTAAAAACTGGAAATCCTCCTCACTTAATTAGGAAGAGGTTTTTAAAAATCCCCATGAAATAAAAAGTCCGGAATGAAGAAAAATCATTAGATGTTAGAAGAACAAAAGGGCAGATGCAAATGGTAGTGATGCTGGCAAAACAAAATGTAACCTATTGTTAGGTAACAAAAATAATTGGAGTGAGACAGAAATACACATTCTAATCTAGAGGATGGACAAGGATGAGACAATAAAATAGGTACACTACAAAAGATGAAAAGGTGGAGATTAAAGAAATTATTGGAAACATGAAAATAAAAAGATTCTTAATATACATAAACTGCATACAGTGACCAGGAGAAATAAATAGTATGAGAGAGTTGTCAAAACAATGCGCCTCTCCTAGCCACTATCTCAATATTGTACTCTCTATATGAACATCTTTGTATGATGATGTACAGTACATTTGTACAAAGTTTGACTGAAATCATTTTAATTATAACTAAGGATCTGCAATGACAAGGTGAGTATAAGATGCAAAATGACAGACAGAAAAATGGAGTGACTGAAGTACTGTATGTTTGCTTGAAATGCCTTCAACTGAACAGGAATTGCAATGAAAAGGGAATTGTCATACACACCAACAGATAAAGACGCAAACTACCAACTGCCTTGAACTTCTGTACCAAGATTGACTGGAATCTCTTCAATGATATAAGAACTGCAATGGCTATGTAGGTGTGACACCCATACTGATGGACAAACAAACAGGCAAAGGGAGAACACTTAAGGTCAATTGCCGCAACGACTAAGGACCTGTATGGACACACAGAAACTGACTCTTGAATTTGTGGTTATAATGGTCAGATACACCTTTGGAGAAACCAATGTAGAGGCAGCATTGGAATTTTTCTAAAGCAAACATAAAAGGTTAATACAGCAAAGTTTTAAAGATTGAACTCATATACCAGGCAACTAGAAGCAGACTTTATAAAGGGAAAAGAATGAGGGAAGTTGGAAGAATACAAAAAGGGAAGCTGAAAATTAATAGGAAGATAAAGCACATAAAAACAGCCTGTATAAATGTATACAAATAAAAAAAGTAGTTGAATTTAAATTGTCAGAGCAACTAAAATGAAGAAAGACTTCAAGCTCTCGCTGAAGAAAGGCATGCATAAAGGGATATGATGAGGGAGACTCATGGGTAAATGGAAAGGGCAAAGAATATTTAGGAGAAAGATATTAAGAAAAAAAAATTAAGAAAAAAATCTGTTGAAATAATTACTATGAAAATGTAAAAATCTAGGACAAAATAATGGAATGACGGAGACAATGCTGAACAATTTCACAGAATGAGATTAATATAAACTGGAGGATGTAGATAAGGCCAAATGGAGAATTAGACCTCTGAAGTGGAAGTGGTAGCTCAGGAAATGAAGAAAAGCGGATGTGCTAAACGAGTAACAGAGGATGCGATAAAAACACTTTCAAAAGTCATACACAAGTATACTATACAAAATAAAAGTAAAGAGAAAGACTGTTGCATTCATTTTTCACTAATTACCTCTGCCAACAAAGTTGAGAGGATGTTATGTTTTTGCCTGTTTGTCTGTGAACAACTTCCTGACTACAATTTTACTCATAAATGAGAGTAGTGAAACTTTCAGGGATTAATTGTTATGATGAGATGTGGAAGTGATTCAATCATGTTATTTTCATTAGTAAAATAAATTTTTGAATATACTTACCCGATAATCATGTAGCTGTCAACTCCGTTGCCCGACAGAATTCTACGGAAGGGATACGCCAGCGATCACTATACTAGAAGGGGGTGTACTCACCAGCGCCACCTGTGGCCAGGTACTGCAGTACTTCTTGTTGACACCACCTCAATTTTTCCTCGGTCCACTGGTTCTCTATGGGGAGGAAGGGTGGGTCAATTAAATCATGATTATCGGGTAAGTATATTCAAAAATTTATTTTACTAATGAAAATAACATTTTTCAATATTAAACTTACCCGATAATCATGTAGCTGATTCACACCCAGGGAGGTGGGTGAAAACCAGTGTACATGACTATAAGATAGCTAAGTATCCCGTATTTCATATTATCAGTTATTCAAAATAACAATGAAATTATAAGTACCTGGTAAGGAAGTCGACTTGAACCATTACTCTGCCTTTAATAAGTTCGTCTTCCTTACTGAGCGCAGCGTTCCTCTTAGGAGGCTGAACAACCCAAAGGTGCTGAAGTATACAGGGCTGCAACCCATACTAAAGGACCTCTACACAACCTTTAACCCAGGCGCTTCTCAAGAACGAATTGACCACCCGCCAAATCAAAAAGGATGCGGAAGGCTTCTTAGCCTACCGTAACAACCAAAAAACAACAATAAAAGCATTCAAGAGAAAGGTTAAAAAAGGTTATGGGATTAAGGGAATGTAGTGGCTGAGCCCTCACCTACTACTGCACTCGCTGCTACGAATGGTCCCAGGGTGTAGCAGTTCTCGTAAAGAGACTGGACATCTTTAAGATAAAATGATGCAAACACTGACTTGCTCCTCCAATAAGTTGCATCCATAATGCTCTGCAGAGAACGGTTCTGTTTAAAGGCCATCGAAGTGGCTACAGCTCTCACTTCGTGGGTCCTTACCTTCAGCAAAGCAAGGTCTTCATCCTTCATGTGAGAATGGGCTTCTCTAATCAGAAGCCTTATATAATACGAAACTGCGTTTTTGGACATAGGCATCGAAGGTTTCTTGATTGCACACCATAAGGCTTCTGACTGTCCTCGTATAGGTTTTGACCTATTAAGATAGTATTTCAGAGCTCTGACAGGGCAAAGAACTCTTTCTAGCTCGTTACCCACCATGTTGGAAAGGCTAGGAATTTCAAACGATCTAGGCCAAGGACGTGAAGGAAGTTCATTCTTAGCTAAAAATCCGAGCTGTAAAGAACATGTTGCTGATTCGGATGTGAACCCAATGTTCTTGCTGAAGGCGTGAACCTCACTAACTCTTTTAGCTGTTGCAAGGCAGACGAGGAAAAGAGTTTTGAGCGTAAGGTCTTTGAAGGAAGCTGACTGGAGAGGTTCGAACCTAGGAGACATAAGGAACCTTAAGACTACGTCTAGATTCCAGCCTGGAGTGGATAGACGACGTTCTTTAGAAGTCTCGAAAGATTTAAGGATGTCTTGAAGGTCCTTGTTGGATGAAAGGTCCAAACCTCTGTGGCGGAGAACTGAAGCCAACATACTTCTGTACCCTTTAATCGTCGGAGCCGAAAGGGATCTCACATTCCTAAGATGTAATAGGAAGTCAGCTACCTGGGTTACAGAGGTATTGGTAGAGGAAACTGCATTGGCTCTGCACCAGCTTCGGAAGACTTCCCACTTGGATTGGTAGACTCTACGAGTGGATACCCTCCTTGCTCTGGCAATCGCTCTGGCTGCCTCCTTCGAAAAGCCTCTAGCTCTAGCGAATCTTTCGACAGTCTGAAGGCAGTCAGACGAAGAGCGTGGAGGTTTGGGTGTACCTTGTTTACGTGAGGTTGATGTAGAAGGTCCACTCTTAGAGGGAGAGTCCTGGGAACGTCGACCAGCCATTGTAGTACCTCTGTGAACCATTCTCTTGCAGGCCAAAGGGGAGCAACCAGCGTCAGCCGTGTCCCTTCGTGCGAGACGAACTTCTGAATGACTCTGTTGATGATCTTGAACGGCGGGAATGCATATAGGTCGAGATGGGACCAATTCAGCAGAAAAGCATCCACGTGAACTGCTGCTGGGTCTGGAACTGGGGAACAGTACAAAGGAAGCCTCTTGGTCATGGAGGTGGCGAACAGATCTATCGTAGGCTGACCCCACAAGGTCCAAAGTCTGTTGCACACGCTCTTGTGAAGGGTCCATTCCGTGGGGATGACTTGATCTTTTCTGCTGAGGCGATCTGCTGAGACGTTCATGTTGCCCTGAATGAACCTCGTTACCAGAGTGAGGTTTAGACTTCTTGACCAAATGAGGAGGTCCCTTGCTATCTCGTACAGCTTCCTCGAATGGGTCCCCCCCTGCTTGGAGATGTAAGCCAAGGCTGTGGTGTTGTCGGAGTTCACCTCCACCACCTTGCCTAACAGGAGGGACTTGAAGTTCATTAGGGCCAGATGAACTGCCAGCAGCTCCTTGCAGTTGATGTGGAGCGTTTCCTGTTCCTTGTTCCATGTTCCCGAGCATTCCTGTCCGTTCAAGGTCGCGCCCCAGCCCGAGTCTGATGCGTCCGAGAAGAGATGAAGATTGGGGGTCTGAATCGCTAACGATAGACCCTCCTTGAGAAGGATGTTGGTTTTCCACCACAAGAGAGTAGTCTTCATCTCTTTGGTGACCGGAATAGAGACTGCTTCGAGCGTCAATTCCTTGTCCCAATGAGCTGCTAGATGGAATTGGAGAGGGCGGAGGTGGAGTCTCCCTAACTCGACGAACAGGGCTAACGATGACAGAGTCCCTGTTAGACTCATCCACTGTCTCACCGAGCAACTGTTCCTCTTCAGCATGCTCAGGATGCATTCTAGGGCTTGGCTTATCCTTGGGGCCGATGGAAAAGCCCGAAAAGCCTGACTCCGAATCTCCATTCCCAGGTAAACGATGGATTGGGAGGGAATGAGTAGGGACTTTTCTAAGTTGACCAATAGACCCAGTTCTTTGATCAAGTCTAAAGTCCAGTTGAGACTCTCCAGACAGCGACGACTTGTGGGGGCTCTTAACAGCCAGTCGTCTAAATAAAGGGAGGCTCTGATGTTCGAAGAGTGGAGGAATTTTGCAATATTCCTCATCAGATGCGTAAACACCATAGGAGCTGTGCTTAGGCCAAAACACAGGGCTTGGAATTGGTACACAACCTTTCCAAAAACGAATCTCAGGAAAGGTTGGGAGTCTGGATGAATAGGAACGTGAAAGTAAGCGTCTTTCAGATCCAACGAGACCATCCAGTCCTCCTGCCTGACCGCTGCTAGGACCGACTTCGTCGTCTCCATAGTGACATAAGCATTGAGCGCGCTGACGTCCAGC
This sequence comes from Palaemon carinicauda, assembly GCF_036898095.1. Classification (NCBI taxonomy): domain Eukaryota; kingdom Metazoa; phylum Arthropoda; class Malacostraca; order Decapoda; family Palaemonidae; genus Palaemon; species Palaemon carinicauda. The sequence goes on along the minus strand of NC_090760.1, from coordinate 12,925,954 downwards.
ACCGGTCTCCAACCTCCTGTCTTCTTGGCCACCAGAAAGAGACGGTTGTAGAAGCCCGGGGATTGATGGTCCCGGACTATCACCACTGCCTTCTTCTGTAACAGGAGCGACACCTCCTGGTGCAACGCTAGCCTCTTGTCCTTTTCCTTGTAGTTGGGAGAGAGGTTGATGGGAGAAGTGGTCAGAGGGGGATTGCGGCAGAATGGTATCCTGTAACCCTCCCTTAGCCACTTGACAGACTGGGCGTCTGCACCTCTTCTTTCCCAAGCTTGCCAGAAGGTCTTGAGTCTGGCTCCTACTGCTGTCTGGAGAGGAGGAGAGCCAGTGTTTGCCTTTTGAAGTCTTGGGACCTTTCCTAGACCTGCTCCTGGAAGAGTCTGGACGGGTACTTCCTCGGCTGGGGGCTCTGCCACGAAAGGGCGGAATAAATCTCGTAGCAGGAGTATCGGCTACTGGGGTGCGGTAAGTTTTGGGAACTGAAGGAGCAACCTTAGCCTTACGAGCTGAAGAGGCCACAAGGTCATGAGTGTCCTTCTGAATAAGGGCCGCAGACAATTCCTTGATAAGCTCCTCAGAAAACAGGAACTTAGAAAGCGGAGCAAAAAGTAGCTGAGACTTTTGACAAGAGGTGATGCCAGTAGAAAGAAAAGTGCAAAGTTGTTCCCTTTTCTTAAGTACTCCTGAAACAAACATTGATGCAAGTTCGCCGGACCCATCCCGAATTGCCTTATCCATACAGGACATTATAAGCATGGCTGAGTCCTTGTCCGCAGGGGCAGTCTTCTTGCTCAAGGCCCCCAGGCACCAGTCGAGAAAATTAAAAATCTCAAAGGCATGAAAAATACCCTTTAAGAAGTGGTCTAAGTCGGAAAAGGTCCAGCAGACCTTAGAGCGCCTCATAGCTGATCTACGTGGGGAGTCGACCAAACTTGAGAAGTCAGCCTGGGCAGAGGCAGGGACTCCCAAGCCTGGTTCCTCTCCTGTGGCATACCATACGCCCGCCTTAGATGTCAGCTTAGTAGGAGGGAACATAAAAGAAGTCTTCCCTAGTTGCTGTTTGGACTGCAACCAATCCCCTAATATTCTTAAAGCTCTCTTAGAGGATCTAGCAAAGACGAGCTTAGTATAGGCCGACTTAACAGGTTGCATGCCTAGTGAAAACTCAGATGGAGGAGAGCGAGGGGTAGCAGAAACAAAATGATCCGGGTAAACCTCTCTGAAAAGAGCCAGGACCTTGCGAAAGTCAATGGAGGGAGGAGAAGACTTGGGTTCCTCCACGTCCGAAGAGGGATCATCTAGGTGCGCAGCTTCCTCCTCAGAAACCTCATCACCAGAGTGTTGCGAAGCGAGAGGTAAAGTTACAGCGGTGTGCTGAACAGCAGAATCTTGACAAGCGGGTGCATAAACACTTGCGGTTTCATCCTCAAGTCTCTGTTGAAGAGGATGAGGGCTGGTAACGACAAAGTCAAGAGGTTGGGATGAAGGAGGTTCTGCGGCGGTTTGAGGAGCAAGTGTGGAGAGAGGCGACTGTATTAAAACCTGAGGTTCAGGCTGCAAAGACTGGTCAAGTAGAGTAGAGGAAGGTAGGTGCATGCGTTGAGGTGGCTGACTCCTAGCATGAGTTTCCTGTCTCAAGAGTTGCGCTTGCTTCAAGGGTTGAGGTGGATGCGCAGTAGCAGGTTCCTGTCTCACGAGTTGAGGTTCTTGAGGTGTGAGCTGCGAGAGTTGAGGTAGTAGCTGCGCAGAACGCAGTTCCTGTCTCACGAGTTGAGGTTCCTGAGGTGCTAGCCTCAAGAGTTGAGGCTCTCGCCTTGAGGAATGTTGAGGTAGCAGCTGCGAGAGCTGAGGTGGCTGACTCAAGGATGGTAGAGGTTGTCGTACCTCAAGAGGTTGTTGCCTCGAAGATGGTCTAACCGCAAGAAAATCTTGCCTCAAAGCAAAAGACTCCTGTTCCCATTGCTGAGGTTGCCTTAAGGAAGGTGGAGGTTGCTGCACAATGCTGGTAACTGGCAACTCCGAACGCGGTAAGGTAGCCTGAGGAACCTCAACTTCGTACGCCTGGCAGACTGGACTGCGGTGAGGCGGAGCGCTCGCAGGAGGAGGTGTAACCTTCTCAGCCTGAAACTCACGCATTAAGACCGCAAGCTGCGACTGCATGGACTGCAGCAAAGTCATCTTGGGATCAACAGACGCTAAGGTCTGCTGAGGCAAAGCCTTAACAGAAGATGAGGTCTGTTGAGGCATCGCCTTACCTCTCTTAGGAGGTGTGCAGTCACCTGATGACTGCGGAGAGTCAGAGCTAATCCAATGACTGCATCCGGGTTGTTGAACTCTTGAGGTCTGGACTTTACGTTTAAGAGGTCTAGAGACCTGAGTCCAGCGTTTTCTCCCCGAAATTTCTTCTGCAGACGAGGAAAATAAGGGCTCAATCGTCTGCGGGTGGGAGTGACGGTCTCTGTAAGACACGCCCGCAACCACCGAGGATACTTCTGTGCGCCGATCAAGGCCTGCCGAACCCTTTTGCCCTTCGACATTGCTTCTCCCCTGGGCTTGGGAGCTTGCAAGAGGTCCCGGACTGGGAGGACGACTGGCACGCACAGAAGTACCCTCACGCACAACACTGACACTGACACTAGCACTCGGCACCGCACTGACACTAGCACTTGGCACAGCACTGGCACTACCACTTCCCACTGCACTTTTGACCTTAAGTTCTTTGACGTCCGCCAAGAGAAACTTATGGTCACTCACTACCGATTCCACTTTGTCACCTAAAGCCTGAATGGCACGCAAAACATCGGACATATCAGGCTGAGCACAAATAGTAGGTTCGGGGGTAGCCACTACAGGGGGAGGAAAAGGTTGAGGATCATGAGGTGAGGAAAAAAGCGAAGAGCGAGCAGAACTCCTCCTAACTCTCTCTCTCTCTAACTTAGTGGAATATTTAAGGAATCGAACAAACTCAAGTTCCGAAAGTCCGGCGCATTCCTCACATCGATCTTCCAACTGACAGGGTCTTTCCCTACAGTCGGAACAAGCGGTGTGAGGATCAACCGAGGCCTTCGGAATACGCCTATTACAAGACCTACATCGTCTATGGGGAGGGGCTTGTGAAAGGTCGGACATCTTGAATCAAAGAGCTAGTCAAGGGGGATTCCAAATCAAGCAAAAGATCGTTAACCATTAATCAAATCAAAATAAAAGCTATCTAAGCTAATAGAAAAGTTTCCAGTATAGCGAAAGCTGAAATCTTAGAGAAATACTTCACCAAAAACCGTGAACAATACTCCAAAATTATAAGCGTATCCAAGAACGTCTTGCCGGAAGCACGACAGAGGAAAAAATTGAGGTGGTGTCAACAAGAAGTACTGCAGTACCTGGCCACAGGTGGCGCTGGTGAGTACACCCCCTTCTAGTATAGTGATCGCTGGCGTATCCCTTCCGTAGAATTCTGTCGGGCAACGGAGTTGACAGCTACATGATTATCGGGTAAGTTTAATATTAAAAATTGAAAGTCCTAGGTCAAAGATCAAGGTTGGGCAAAAGGTCAACCAAATTACCCCTATGGCAAGCTGGCTTTGAGAAGTAAGCTGTCGTGGCAGAGGTCTGCCCTCTCAGAGAGCTTCGCTAGTTCTAAACTGTAAAGTGTTTTTTTTCTTATTACTCAACTATAACAGGTTACCAATCACAAAAAAACACACATTGTACCTATTGTTTACTACATTATATGCAGACCTTAGGTATGATGAATACATATAATGTTAATAATGCAACTAGCTAGATTAGGTGAATAGGCTTCAAATTGTATTAACTAAAAACAGTAAATATGTAGATAACGATTAAAATCAGTAGATTATTACAGAAAATGGAGGAGAAAGGTCATAAGGAGTTTGGGAATTCAGGAAAAGTGCAGAATATAAAAAAGGTCGGCTAGAATGAGTGTCTTTTCCCGAAGGTGTGCTAGCCTTTTCAGATTGCTTGAATATAGCAATTTAGTAAAACTCTTATAAAGGTCACTACTAACAACTTCTGAGAGCTTGGTAATAGCCTGAGAGACATCATCATCATAATTTCCACTGTAATCCACTCACTTAGTCTTCCCTGGATTTTCCCATGAGCTAAAACATATTTTATTTTATGTTTGGAGTCCCTTACATGAACTTAATCAGCCACAAGCTAAACATCTTATTCCATGAGAGGGGCGGGTAAGCTATTGCATTCAGCATAACAATTACCTAAATCACAATGCTGTCCTTAACATATAATACAGACATGTCATTCCACTGGCATCTGTTCATGGTCTATCTATGCCAGTCCAAATCAGCAAATTTTCTTCAGTCCATCATCTCTTCCCTCCCCAGCTTATTTTGCAATCTTTAGGTACCCATTCTGTTATTCTTAATGTCCATCTACTATCGATCATTCTTATCATATGACCTTTATCACCCAGTAATAAATCCCTTGAACAATCAACACATGGCTGTATAGCAAAGCCAGAAGACATCTCCCATTAATGTGCAGCCAATTAGTCACTTGAATATCAATAAAACATATCTGTATTCACAGGTAGAACTATATGACTAACTTGCAAAATAGTTACAAAAAGACTGAAAAGGTGATGCTGCTCTTATTACAACAGATTGCAATATTCCACTTGATGGGGAAGACTATCATATTAAATGAAAATGGGGATTTTTCTTTTTAGTTTTGGCTAGACATTGACATTTAACCAGCTTTGAGAAGGAATGAATGGCGAGGTTCAAAGAAATAATCAACAAATATGCCATACAATCTCTTCCTCTTTGCATATTCATCCTGCATTTGCCTCATTATAAATACTACTTCTGATGTTTATATTTCAGGCATGAAGCCAGACTAATAATTGTCAACTCTTTAATTTTTCAAAGGATTTCCTCTAGCACCTGTCTTTTCATTTTATCAGAGCAACCCCTTCTAATATTATCAAAGCAAAATTGATGTCCACCTCATTTATTTATGGAATTCTAACCATATGACCATTAAACACTGAAAGAAGCCCGGCGCTTCTCCTTTTTTGCTAAAGAGCATACACCCCCATTTTGAAGCAAGTTCCCTACATAAAAAAGATATCTTCCAAAGTGGGTTCCAAGTTCAACAATAATAGCCTGGGGATTCAGCTTATTACTCCCACCTATTCCCCTTCGTTGTTTTCAGTCAACTGATCTTGGTACTAATAGTGAGCTAGCCTACAAATGTATCAACAACTATCTTTACAGTATATATATACATATTGTAAAGATAGTTGTTGATACATTTGATGGTCCAGCACTTTGCTGCAGTAGAGGGGCTTGAGTGTCTCAATGATGGGCTGGGCAATGGCGGTGGGGTAGTTTATCCACCCTGGCAGGCTCAACCATACCACTAAGGCCAGTTCTGAGAGACCAGACTAAGACTGGACCCCCCTATAGGCCTTCTCCTTTATTTAAGATAGGCAAAGGCTAGGAGAAGGAAAACTCCAAAATCAAACCAAACAAGACCCCAACGGCGGAGCTTCCCAGCGCCGGCGGAAGAGGGCAATGCCTGTCGGGCAGGCAACAAGGCAGGCCTTGACATAACAAGAACCCGGCAGCCCGATGCAACCAACATCGTAGAAGCCGCCTGTCTCATATGTCTTGAGCCGCGGTGAAAACGGTGTGGGCCAAGTGTGTGCGCGTGGCCGTTGCAAAGCCATGACCACCCAAAACAATATACCCAGCTACTGGCATTCTGTCGTTTCCTCCACCCCTCTTCATCTTTAGATAGGAGGCTGATGGCTAACGACAGAACTCAATACTCGGACACGAGTGGGCGCCGACGACGACGATATATACACACACATATATATATATATATATATATATATATATATATATATATAATAAAGTGCTTTTCTTGGCCCAATACTTTTCATACTATATACACACGACACGTGGTTTGGACTAGAAAACAAGCTTGTTGCATATGCAGATGATGCTACTCTCTTTGCATCAATTCCATCTCCTGAATGTAGATCTGGGGTTGCTGAATCACTTAATAGAGATCTAGCTAAAATTAGTGCATAGAGCAAATGATGGGGTATGAACTTGAATGCTAACAGAACTCCAAGTATGACTATAAGTAGGTCAAGGACAGTGGATCCTCAACATCCAGTTCTCAGTATTGATAATGTTTCTTTAACTTTGTATGACTCTTAAAACTTTAGGTGATTCTCAACAGCAAATTTACTTTGGAGAAACCCGAGGTCTGTGTCTTCTTCAATTGCACAAAAAATTGGCATATTGAGAAAGACTTTAAGATTTTTGGTGATCAATCTATTCCGAAGAAGTGTTTTAATTCTTTCATTCTACCTTATTTTGGGTATTGTTCTCCTGTCTGGTCTGAAGCTGCTGATTCTCACCTTAACTTGTTGGACAGGAACTTACGATCTATTAAATTTCTTATTCCTGATCTAGATATAAATCTCTGGCACTATCGTTCAATTAGTTCATCATGCATGTTACATAAGATTTTGTATAATTCTGACCATTCTTTACATTCAGATCTTCCCGGACAGTTCCATCCTGTTTGTAATACTAAGCATGCAGTGAATTCTATCAGTCAGGCCTTCTCCATCATGAGGCTCAATGCTACACAGGATCCTAGAAGTTTTATTCCACCTGAGACCAAGTTGTGCAATGATCTTCCTAATCGGGTCGCTGAATCGGTTTAACTTCAAAAGTTCAAACTTGCAGCAAATGTTTTTATATTGAACAGGCTGACATAAGTCCTTTAAAAGTTTATAGATGAAATATGACAAATTCGAAGATAATTTGTATTTTTCCTAACCATACAAACCTTAGCTATTTACAAAGGGTTATTACTTTTAGCGTAGCTGAAATGGCGAGCCATTAGAATTTAACGAGGGTGTATTACCCCCGCGCTAGTTAGCGGGGGGGTAGGGGAGTGGTAGCTAGCTACCCCTCCTCCCCCTCACACACAGGTGAATACTCACTTTCACTTAGAGGTAGGACTTGTCTTGGGGGACAGGGCTGGCGGGCAAATATGTGTAAATAGCTAAGGTTTGTATGGTTAGGAAAAATACAAATTATCTTCGAATTTGTCATTTGTTCCGTAACCGAAATACAAACCACGCTATTTACAAAGGGTGACTTATCCCTTAGGAAGGGTGGAAAGTCCCCAGCCATACTGGCTTTGGCTTTACCCGGGGACTCAGAATCCGAGTGAGTCGCACTCGAGAAAAGGAGTCCCTGCACCTCACAAGTTCCTTGCACCGCAAGGAACCATGTGGCCTACGTAAGCTTGTGTGTGAAGGAAGAAGTGTGACCCGTCTTAGGCAGTTGACCTGGAGTTCCAGAAGGAACTCTGGGTTAAGACGTTCCCAATACCACCTCGTCAGGGTATGGGGGACGCGACAGTATTGACTCAATACTCGGAACACAAGGAAGCATGGTTTACCTGCAGAGGTTCGAGGTCAGCTATGCAGAGACCAGGATGCTGCTTCCCCGTAGAGGGGATGATGAAGAAAGAAGTAAGGGCCAGACATACTTCTTTCGTTCATGCAGACTAAAACCTGACAACAATGCCCTCAACCTTCTGCTACCTGTCCAAAAAGGAGCCTGAGGTTAGACCAGCTGTTGTGTAGCCACCACAGAGCGATAGAAAACGTATCGAGACTCCTGTGGGTCACGCCCTGCAGGAAGCGGGCTGCGAAGGTCATCAGACGCTTCCAGACTCCAGCTTGTAGCACCTGCGTCACAGAGTAGTATTACTCGAAGGCGAGGGACGTTGCGATGTATCCAACATCGTGCTGTAGGGCGACGTGACGGGGGAGGGTCTGAAGACAGGTCGAGATGAATGTCCTTGAGTCCGGGCTGAAGAGGTATACTGGTGACTCTCCCCCCATGTCCTCCTTGTGTTCCCAAATCGGCTGCAACTGAGGCCAAACTGCAGCTGTTCCCAGCGCTAACCTCTCGATTCCTGTACTGGCAAGAAAGAGAAGGTCTTGGGACATCAGACACAGAATGGAGACTCAAAATCTTGAATGAATCGGACCGAAGGGTCGGGACCCTCAGATTCTGAGTCTAGCCAACAACTCAGGAGCGAGCCTGAATGTTGCCTTCCCCTCTTCCTTAGAAAGGGGGGGAGTAGTAAGAGACCAAGAAGATTGCTTACACACTGGCCGTGGCCAGAGTGAGCAGAAGACCCAGGGCGGAATACAATCCGAGGCCTGTCGTAAAAGGGTCTTGAGAAGATCTCTTAAAGGACTAAAAGTCCGAGCCATGCTCCAAGTTGGAGGTCTTCCTCCGACTAGGGCAGGGACGATCGTAGCTTCGCATGAGCGAGGATAGATCCAGCGGGCAGGAAAAAGTTATTCCTTTAAGCCTGAAGGTCAGGGAAAGGCTGAGCGACAGGCTTCATTGCCAAGAGCGGAAAGGAGTTTCCTCCCGCCGAAAGGCAATAAGACCGTTATTGCTGGAGAAGAGGCCTCACGGGAAGAGGTATATCTCCCACGGCACCAACCACCTTAGACTCTTCACTTTGCCTGGGAGACCCCTGTGGATGACTATCGCAGATGACGCGACCTCCGTACCGCGACTGTAGCGGGTTGTCTCTTCTAGAGGAGGAAGCGTAGTGTCTCCAGGCATGAAGCCGAAGCGACGCCCCGGTTCGGGAGAGATGTCGCAGTGTGGTTGCTTGAGTAGTCTGCGCCGTGGGAGAAGCTCTCCCGGGAGTTCCGTCAGGGGAAGCAGAGGGTCCAGAAACCGTTCTGCGCATAGTCCCAGTGGAGCTCTCCCATTGAAAGGTTGACAGACAACCTGGTTTTGTTGAGACCCATTGTCCGCAGACAAAAAGGAGGGAAGACGCAGGCGTCGAAGTTGTCCCACCATCACCGGAATGCATCTTGCCAGAGTCTCGGGGTCTGAGACTGGGGGGAAAACTAGCGGAAGCTTGAGGTTCCAAGCTGTCGCGATCAGGTCCCCCAGACCAGCACTTGCTGGTTACCCAAGGTCAAAGACCCCTAGGTACACTCTCTCTATGAGGCTCTGCTCGGATAGTCTGAGAGAAACATTCCCCTGCCTGGAATGAGAGAGCCGATGGTGGAATTGAGAGAATCTCAATCATCCCGATATCTCTACTGCAAGATGTGAAGGTGTGAAAATGCGTCCCCTGCTGGTTAGCGTGAAGTCGACACGCAACGGGGCGACTTGGCAGGAGCGGTAGGATCTGAAGAGGGGCCAGACTAAGGCCCTTAAGCCTGCCTGAATGATGGAGAGGTATCCTTCAGGTCTTGACCATAGGCCTGGACCGGAACATGCCCCCCCCCCCTTTCCTTTGACGAGTCCGAGAACCGCATCAAGAATGTGGGGAAAGGACGAGAATATCCACTACCATCAAGAGGCTCCATAGGTCAACACCCATTGCAGGTTTAATAGTTCCGCTGGTCCCATAGGGCCAGGGAGTCCGGTTAAACATTGCCTGAAGCCACCGGAACTTGGATCGCCCCACATGGAACTTATCCTGAGGCGACCGTTCGGACTATAAACGGGTCAATGAGGAAAGAAGAACTAGGAAACGTTCCAAGGTAGGGCTGAAAACTCTGCTTGACTGAGAACAGGTACTGCGACTCTCCTCAGTCTTGCCACGGTGAACCGAAAGGAAGGCTCGGAGGATGTGGTAACAGAATCTGGCGTCCCCAGGTGGTCACCCATCCAAGTACCGACGTTGCTTAACCTCGCTGGACGGACGAGAAGCGGGGTTTCCAACGTGGTAAGGCGGTTGACTCAATATCATGGCCAGATACTCCAGATGTTGAGGCAGAGGAAGAGAAGGCTCCAAGCAAAATACCATGAGCCCACACTCATGGTCAGCATTCGGAAGCTTTTCCCGGCGCTGAAGAAGGTCGAAACCCGAGCCTACCGGAGTTGACCAGCCCTCCAAACAGCAGAGGAGGCGGAAGTCTGCACCTGAGCGGCCAAGAGGAAGGCAGGGAGAGTTCTCTGGGGAAACAAACCTGCTATGCCACGGCGGGATAGCCACACTGCATCATAAGCAGGAATACTTGCAGTTTAGGCTGAATTCGACAAGCACCCTGGAAGATGGATGGAATGGAAACTGAAAGTACCCGTCCTTCCGATCCAGGGTTAAAGGAGTCCTGTCGCCTCGTTACCAGTCTGATCGATTCTGCTGGTCTACGCTGGCCGAAGTTTGTTCGACAAACTTGATCAGGGCTGAGAGGTCGACTATGGACACCCCCTCTCAGATCCTTCCTTACAAGAAAGGATCGACTGAGGGGGCCGGGGGTGAAGCCGTCGATGATCTTAAGGAAGACCTTCGCCTAAGGTATGGATCATTCTGCCCAACCGGGCAACTCTGCTGATGCTATGGCATAGAGGTTCAGAGACACTGAATTCGCTGACAGAGACGGCAGGCGCGATATCCTTGGCTACTCACAGAGATTGTGCGGGAATGGGCATCGGGAAGCTGTCATTCGGATGAGTAACCTTAAGCATCCTCCCAGCGAAAAAACCTGCAATCCTAGAGTTCGTGAACTCCTTTTAGGACTATGCCCCCCCGGGGGAGTCTCCCGTGCCATCTGTTCCTGACAGGAGGAAACTGCAATTGGACACCTTGTCCCAGTTGTCGTAGCCGATAACTTAGGCCGACGTGGTTGAAAGAAAAGGGAGCTGGAGCCCTGCAGAGTCTGGAAGAAAGCGCCTTGGAGGAGTGAAACCGGAAGTCGATTTACTCCGCACAGCAGATGTTTAAGTCTCTGTCCTTGGGCAAAGACAAAACTCTTCTCAAGGATGGAAGGGTGTCTGAGGTCGTTGACCTCCACAGATGAGACACCCGAAGGAAGCCTTCAGTCAGTGCGTCCAGATGGTACAACATCGAGCTTGTCCGCAAGTAGATACTTAACGACGAAAGGCCAAGGTGCCTGAGCTCGAGAGGAGGAAAGTACCCTTGATCTTCCTGTAGCTTCCTTGAACCAAACCTCGGGCCGTAACCGAGGAGGGAAAGAACCTGGTAAGCTCCCAGAGGAAGAGGTAAGCAGTCACCCCTTGTCCGATGGAGAAATCTTCAACGGAAAGCCCCCCCGCCAAAAATCCTTCCAGGGCGGGAGAAGGAGAGAGTACTCGTGCAGGAGAGGGGACCCTCGGGACCGACCTCTTGGGAACCAACTTCGCCCTGGGGGAAGTCACCACGAAGTCCACTCCTCTCTTTCTCTTCAGCGTAGGAGAGACAGCCGCTGGTTTGTTACCCTGGCCGGTGAGTGCTGGTTTCATAAACCTCATTAACGCCCGTGCCAGCGGATCAAACCATGTCTGCTGCTCCAAGGACACAGAGTCCGAAATCCTCGCTAAGGTGAAAGGGATCGGGCGATCCTTTGGAGAGGACACGACGGTTCCTGCCTGAAAAGAAGGTGGGAAGAATGCTGTACTGACCTGTCTTCGTCCTGCACTACCAACCTGTGCTTGGATGGAGGTGATCCCGAGTGCCGCCTAGGAGCACGCGTCCCTGCTGCTACCACCGGCTGTGGAATTCGCCGCGAACTATGGTCGCGCGAGGGCGAACGGTCGCGCAAAGGCGAATGGTCGCGCGGGCGCACAGGCGAGTGGTCGCGCGGGCGCGCAGGCGAGCGGTCGCGAGGGCGCGCAGGCGAGCGATCGCGCGGGCGCGCAGGCGAGCGATCGCGCGGGCGCGCAGGCGAGCGATCGCGCGGGCGCGCAGGCGAGCGATCGCGCGGGCGCGCAGGCGAGCGATCGCGCGGGCGCGCAGGCGAATGGGCGTGACGGCGAGGGATCGTGCTGCCGCGTAGGTGAAGAAGATCGCTGGCGGTAAGCGATGGCGAGCAGCATGTGTAGGTGAATGATCGCGTGATAGGGTGCGATGGTGATCAGCATCCGCAAGAGGGCGAGCGTTCAGGGTTGTGCGATGAGGAGCAGCATGCGTAAGCGGGCAATCGTGCAGGGTTGTGCGATGGCGAGCAGCATGCGCAGGTGAATGATCGCGTGAAAGGGTGCGATGGTGATCAGCATCCGCAAGAGGGCGATCGTTCAGGGTTGTGCGATGAGGAGCAGCATGCGTAAGCGGGCAATCGTTCAGGGTTGTGCGATGGCGAGCAGCATGCGCAGGTGAATGATCGCGTGAAAGGGTGCGATGGTGATCAGCATCCGCAAGAGGGCGATCGTTCAGGGTTGTGCGATGAGGAGCAGCATGCGTAAGCGGGCAATCGTTCAGGGTTGTGCGATGGCGAGCAGCATGCGCAGGTGAATGATCGCGTGAAAGGGTGCGATGGTGATCAGCATCCGCAAGAGGGCGATCGTTCAGGGTTGTGCGATGAGGAGCAGCATGCGTAAGCGGGCAATCGTTCAGGGTTGTGCGATGGCGAGCAGCATGCGCAGGTGAATGATCGCGTGAAAGGGTGCGATGGTGATCAGCATCCGCAGTTGAGGGTCGCGCGATGGCGATCAGCATCCGCAGTTGAGGGTCGCGCGATGGCGATCAGCATCCGCAGTTGAGGGTCGCGCGATGGCGATCAGCATCCGCAGTTGAGGGTCGCGCGATGGCGATCAGCATCCGCAGTTGAGGGTCGCGCGATGGCGATCAGCATCCGCAGTTGAGGGTCGCGCGATGGCGATCAGCATCCGCAGTTGAGGGTCGCGCGATGGCGATCAGCATCCGCAGTTGAGGGTCGCGCGATGGCGATCAGCATCCGCAGTTGAGGGTCGCGCGATGGCGATCAGCATCTGCAGTTGAGGGTCGCGCGATGGCGATCAGCATCCGCAGTTGAGCTAGTAGCTGGCGAACCATGTTCCTTCAGAAGTGTTGGAGAACGTTGGCGTGCCAGCTGTAACACACGTGGGCGATCCGGAGATCGCTGGCGAGCTGATGATCGCTGACGAGCTGACGATCGCTGACGAGCTGACGATCGCTGGCGAGCTGATGATCGCTGACGAGCTGATGATCGCTGACGAGCTGATGATCGCTGACGAGCTGATGATCGCTGACGAGCAGAAGGCTACGCGTGGAAGCCTGCGCAAAGAAGAAGAGTCCTTGACCCCGACCTGAACCGAAGTTCTAGATCGCGAGGGCGAACGTGGGCGCACAGGGCACGTAACAGGAACCGCAGGGAAGATCATCTTGAAAGCGCTGACGAACAGGAGAGCGCTGACGAACAGAAGGGCGCGCAGGGAAACCCTGACACGCAAGGGAAGAACCCCCGTGGGGGCAACCCTTTGCCCCGAAGGGATCGTTGTCCGCCGGGAGACTGATGTCCGTCGGAAGACCGCTGTCCGTCGGGAAGACCGTTGTCCGTCGGGAAGACCGTTGCCCGTCGGAAGACGAGATTAGACTGCTGTCCATCTGCACCAAGACGGAAGATCGAGACAAAGAAGTTGTAGGCTGCAAACGGAGATTCAAAAAGGCGCCTCAAGCACCCTTATAGGGAGATGAGAGGCCCTTACGACGAGGCGGACGGAGGGCCTTACGGCGAGGGAGGCCAACAGCAACAGCAACAGAAGAAACCTCCGAAGAGGAGTCTCTATGAGTGTACTCTCTCGCGAACGAAAGAGAAACACTTCGTGGAAGAGACTGGTCAGCCAGTGACCTAAAAGGGGCAATCCTCCGAAGAGGAGCTCCTGCAGTTGCCCAGCCCCTTGAGCGAAACTGCAGGTGCGACCGCTCAGCACCAAGAGCATAGTCGCACGAAAAAAAGGCAAGAGAAGAACCCCCCAAAAGAGGAAAAGCTCAAGCCTGGACAGGAAAAAAACTTCCCTCGGAAGGAAAGTTATCCGCCCAAGGAGGCAAGCCTCCTGACTGTTCTAAAATGAACTGGAGAGCTGTCCGTCGACACGGGAGTACTACCAGTAGAAGGAGACACGCCCCTGACGACAATACAAGGGGGGAGGCAGCAACAGCCGAATCCCCAGGACTCAACCAGACAGCTCACACCGTTGCTATATTACAGAAACGAACTAGATCGGTAACTGTAAAAAAATAAAACAAATAATATTAGTACACATTCATTCCCCCGGGAAGGCTCCGAAGAGGAATCCCGAGGAAAAGGAACAAGAATTACACAACAGGCACGTGCCCTCACAACCACTTACACTCGCGGAAGGAGAGCTGTAACCAAAACAGAATTATAACAATTATAATTATGTAACTATGTAATTATGTAATTTAAAAATGAATGAACACTAAAGAAAAAACGAAAACCCCGAAAGGAATCGTTCTACAAGCTGAAAAATTAACAACTACAATTAGATTCATAAACTAATTGAGACAAAATGTACGGCGTAGCAACCCCACCCACACGGGAAGGAAGCTACAAGGGCGTAGTAAAACATAGTAAAAGGGTGAACGACCTCAAGAGAGAGAGAGAGAGAAAGACCGAAGTCAAACTCGATCGCAACCCATAAAATTAGGCCGTGGTGGCCTAACTGCCGAGGCCTCCACGTAGATATCGTACACTACACACACACATCTGAAAAGGAAACTTACTTATTTCTATACTCAAATATATATACAAACATGAAAACATGTTTACATATATATTGAGTAAAAGAAAAGTAAGCGATTAAGTAAAGACAAAACAGACAATGGCTGCCAAGCGAGGACCAAGACAGAGACGTCTGTCACAGTCCGAGCCAAAAGTGAAAGTGAGTATTCACCTGTGTGTGAGGGGGAGGAGGGGTAGCTAGCTACCACTCCCCTACCCCCCCGCTAACTAGCGCGGGGGTAATACACCCTCGTTAAATTCTAATGGCTCGCCATTTCAGCTACGCTAAAAGTAATAACCCTTTGTAAATAGCGTGGTTTGTATTTCGGTTACGGAACAAATCTGTTTTAATGTTGTTAATGTTTTTAAAATATTTTATTTTAATTGTTCATTACTTCTTATATCATTTATTTATTTCCTTATTTCCTTTCCTCACAGGACTATTTTTCCCTGTTGGAGCCCTTGGGCTTTTAGCATCTTGCTTTTCCAATTACTAGGGTTGTAGCTTAGCAAGTAATAATAATAATGCACACACAGGTTCTTGCCTTTAGATTCATGAATTTGGATTACATAGTCAGGCATTGGAGCCTCTGATGCCATTCAGTGCTCAAGTGCAAACAAGGGAAAACCCTACCATTAAATTATAAACTAAAAGTTAAAAGAGGCTGGACAACAAGATGGAAGGCATTTAGTAAAAATGTGGGTACAGTAGAAGAATATAATGCCCCTACCATTTTTAATTTTGGCTGCAATGTATTACCAATTGCCCATCATAATTTCATCACAATACTTCTTTTAACAAAATCCTTCCCAATATTAACCCCCCCACACATGTTTCTACTGTATAGGAATAAAAATTTAAGTATTTATACATTACTTACTGTTCCTCTGTATACATATTCTTAAAAAATGTAGCCATATGTTGATCATCAGATGGCTCAACCTGAAAAAATTAATGAATTACAATCACGAGCACTATTGTTACAAATGATTCAACACTGGAATAATGAATAATGGCATATGATAAGCATATAAAACCTACATACACAGGATGTATTTTGACAAAATTTAGTGGTACAGTATCTTCAACCACAAGATTTTTTTATTCAGACTAAGTTATTTGAAAATCTATCTGTAGATTCTACAAAACTTAGTATTGTTTGTTATTCTTTCGTTATCTAGAAATAATACCATGAATGAAACATAATATATAAAGTTATTTTATCACTAAATGAATACTTTCTCTGTTTAGTATATTTATAAAATTGCTTAGTCATTCTTTCCTTTTTTAACAAGAATAATAATGCTTTTGATTTCAAATTATGTTATCCGTTTTTGGCTATAACTCAACAAACATCTTCTAATACAAATTTCAGTGTTTGCACATCAGGAATGAATAACAGCTAATCGTCTTGCAATGTAAACATTCACATTCTGTCAAGGTTACACAATGGTACACTATCAAGCATGAGGTTTTTTTTTTCATTTATTAACCCTTTTACCTCCAAGGCTATTTGGAACTTTCCCACCCCCAAACCCCCAGGCATTTACCATTTTCAAGCACGTTTTGCAATAATTTTTTTTTTAGATCGCGCAGACAGCCTTAATATTCGTCATAGAGAGGTCAGGTTGGTCTCATTCTCTTGGAAAATGCCTGAAGTTTCTCATACAGTTATCAAAAACATGCAAAAAAATGCAAATGGCAGTTTTTTGCAAGGACGTACCAATACGTCCATGGGGGTTAAGGGATGAGTTTTGTAAAAAGTACCAGTACGTCCATTGGGGGTAAAAGGGTTAAATGAAATGCAAAGAATTGAAGTACTTTACTTACCAAAGTTATGTGTTGATGATTTAATGGTACTGTATTTCATAATACTGTGCACTAATCCAGTGACACATTTACTATTTGCAGCTGTTTTTGTACGTATACTGTATATTTTCTTATTGTTATCCGTAAAACTTATTACTGCCTATTACAGTTCTCTTTAATTTTAACTTTTATTTTTTCACATTTAGGCCTTCTTTTGATTGGAAATGCCTTGTTCTTTTTCTAACCAATTTGACTTATTACATATGGATATGTACAGGGAGTCGCCGACTGATGACATATGCGACTTATGACGGTTCAACTTTACGACGTTTTTTTTCACTGTGATGACGTCACAAGTATGTCTGAAATAGTACACTGATAGCAAAAATTTTCCTTGGATATACTGTAATCTATTTTCTTGTATAAAATAGAACTGTTTTATCTTGGTAAGTTAGTAGTTTCTTTTATTGTTAATATGCAGCATCCATTTTCAGTAAGAAATACGTCAAGAAAAGTTTTAATGCGTCAAGTTCATATAATTATTGTCTGGTGATGTCATATTACCGGCGGAAAGCGAGCGGACAATAGAGTGACTTCCTTCAAAAAGGCTAACGATTAGTATTAGTCTTCCCATTATCGAAATGTCAAGTAATGATACAAAGCATTTTGTGTCTGTATCGATTGTTATGAGTACTACTTAGCGTAAATTCAACTCTACGCTAGTTCTATTTAATTTTGGATAATAGATCGATATTTATCTAAAGAAAGTACACTTAACATTTTCTTAAAAATAATATATTTTATTTTACATTATAAAAATGAAATACTTTTGCTTGATAAGTTAGTATTTTCTTTCATTTCTTGCAAGAAAAAGGAAAGTGTTTTACATAATTTGCAAGTCATTCCTATCGAGTTCACATCCCATGTCCTGTGATGCAATGCGCGCTGGCAAACCGAATTATTTCCATTCAGTGTATTACTGAGTAATCTCATTATTCCCATTAACGAATCATCGAGAAATGATACAAGGAATTTCTGATAATTTTTAAAGAAATATGAAAATGAAACAGAGAGAGAGAGAGAGAGAGAGAGAGAGAGAGAGAGAGAGAGAGAGAGAGAGAGAGAGAGAGAGAGAGAGAGAGAGAGAGAGAGAGAGAGAGAGAACGTATTCATATGATAACTAATAATAAGGTCTATAAACGGACTGTATGGAAACTGATAGCCTATAACATATTGTCGCTGATGCAATATTAATTATTAAGAGGTTTTGAATAAGTTGAGAACATTATATTAACAACTCCGTGTTATTGTTACTATATGTGAGCATAATCACAATATGGTAGCGTGACTTTGAGATCAGCTGATGCCTACCAAAAGTAATTGTTGATTATTGAAATTGAAAAATAGAATACAAACATGCTTTAATAAACCACAATAATGACTAATGAAATATGAAGGCTTAATAATAAATAAAAAATTAAATTCTGTATGAAGCTTTTAAAATAAATTATCCATACGAGCCCATGCGCACACACACACTCGCACAGAGTGAGAACGTATTTGCATGATAACTGATAATAATGGCTATAAACGAATTGTATGAAACTGTGTTATCCTGTAACATTCTGGTGCTGATTTAATATTCATCATGAGGATATTTAGAATAAATTAAGAAATTAAATAAAAAAATACGCCACTTGTAAGTAAGCAAATTTTTGATACGGTAGTGGGGACATCCAGATCAGCTGATCATAACCAAAGGTAAACAAAATATTAAGTAATTCTTGATGTCTAAAATTCTTCAGAAATTGAAAAATAAAATACAAAAATACTTTAATGGAGCATTTGATATCACATGAAACAAGAGAATGAAATAATGGTATAAAGTAAGAAAATATTGATAAAATATGACTTAGATGATTGCCGAATCATGATGCATCATAATAAATCTATGGAAACTTCACTTTTTCAGTTCGACATACGTTGAAATCAACTTATGACGCGTCTCTCGGCCCCTATCTCTGTCATAAGTCGGCGACTACCTGTACTAAAGCTGAATAATGATTTTAATAATAATATGGTATTATAGTCTGACCAATCACTAAACTTCAAACAAAATTTCCAGTTTCTGCCATAAATGCCAAACTCTATTGAGAAACATACAATTAACAGCAATAAAAAGTGTAGCTTGTTTTTTTTTATATAAATGCCTGAAAAATTTGGTGAAATCTAAATATAGTGATGTATATTAATATATTAATACAAAATATTAATGACCACAACTGGAAAATTAAGGAATGAGGTTTGGTTAAGTTAACAAATCCTTCTCATTATATATATGGTTCACTTAAATGTTTGAGCAATTCTGTAGATACTGTAACGGACAACATTCCACGAATAGAGCTTCACGACAACTCCTGTAGAGTAAACAATGTCTATGTCTATGAAGTTAGTATTCCTGAAACATACCTCAGGTACAGGTGGAGTCCGCTGAACCTGTGGTGAAGTTGCTTCATTCTGCTTTGCTTCAAGATTCTGACACTGTTTTGTTAACACCTCTAGTTGTGTTCTAGCAAGTGCTAATGACTCCTCTAGATGATTGAGATATTCAGAATCAACTCTATTGCTGCTCAAACTCAACAGATTTGCCAGCTGTAGCTAAAATATATAAAGAAATACTCAAAATAACACTTTATCCATTATAACTGCATACTGTACTGTACATACATACATATACCATGGCACTTCCCCCAATTTTGGGGGGTAGCTGACATCAACAAATGAAACAAAAACAAAAAGGGGACCTCTACTCTCTACGTTCCTCCCAGCCTAACAAGGGACTCAACCGAGTTCAGCTGGTACTGCTAGGGTTCCACAGCCCACCCTCCCACATTATCCACCACAGATGAAGCTTCATAATGCTGAATCCCCTACTGCTGCTACCTCCGCGGTCATCTAAGGCATCGGAGGCAGCAGCAGGGCCTACCGGAACTGCGTCACAATCGCTCGCCATTCATTCCTATTTCTAGCACGCTCTCTTGCCTCTCTCACATCTATCCTCCTATCACCCAGAGCTTCCTTCACAACATCCATCCACCCAAACCTTGGCCTTCCTCTTGTACTTCACCCATCAACTCTTGCATTCATCACCTTCTTTAGCAGACAGCCATTTTCCATTCTCTCAACATGGCCAAACCACCTCAACACATTCATATCCACTCTAGCTGCTAACTCATTTCTTACACCCGTTCTCACTCTCACCACTTAGTTCCTAACCCTATCTACTCGAGATACACCAGCCATACTCCTTAGACACTTCATCTCAAACACATTCAATTTCTGTTTCTCCATCACTTTCATTCCCCACAACTCCGATCCATTCATCACAGTTGGTATAATCACTTTCTCATATAGAACTCTCTTTACATTCATGCCCAACCCTCTATTTTTTACTACTCCCTTAACTGCCCCCAACACTTTGCAACCTTCATTCACTCTCTGACATACATCTGCTTCCACTCCACCATTTGCTGCAACAACAGACCCCAAGTACTTAAACTGATCCACCTCCTCAAGTAACTCTCCATTCAACATGACATTCAACCTTGCACCACCTTCCCTTCTCGTACATCTCATAACCTTACTCTTACCCACATTAACTCTCAACTTCCTTCTCTCACACACTCTTCCAAATTCTGTCACTAATCGTCCAAGCTTCTCTTCTGTGTCTGCAACCAGTACAGTATCATCCGCAAACAACAACTGATTTACCTCCCATTCATGGTCATTCTCGTCTACCAGTTTTAATCCTCGTCCAAGCACGCGAGCATTCACCTCTCTCACCACTCCATCAACATACAAGTTAAACAACCACGGCGACATCACACATCCCTGTCTCAGCCCCACTCTCACCGGAAACCAATCACTCACTTCATTTCCTATCCTAACACATGCTTTACTACCTTTGTAGAAACTTTTCACTGCTTGCAACAACCTTCCACCAACTCCATACAACCTCATCACATTCCACATTGCTTCCCTATCAACTCTATCATATGCTTTCTCCAGATCCATAAACGCAACATACACCTCCTTACCTTTTGCTAGATATTTCTCACATATCTGCCTTACTGTAAAAATCTGATTCATACAACCCCTACCTCTTCTAAAACCACCCTGTACTTCTAAGATTGCATTCTCTGTTTTATCCTTGATCCTATTAATCATTACTCTACCATACACTTTTCCAACTACGCTTAACAAACTAATGCCTCTTGAATTACAACACTCATGCACATCTCCCTTACCCTTATATAGTGGTACAATACATGCACAAACCCAATCTACTGGTACCATTGACAACACAAAACACATATTAAACAATCTCACCAACCATTCAAGTACAGTCACACCCCCTTCCTTCAACATCTCAGCTCTCTCACCATCCATACCAAACGCTTTTCCTACTCTCATTTCATCTAGTGCTCTCCTCACTTCATCTATTGTAATCTCTCTCTCATTCTCATCTCCCATCACTGGCACCTCAACACCTGCAACAGCAATTATATCTGCCTCCCTATTATCCTCAACATTCAGTAAACTTTCAAAATATTCCGCCCATCTTTTCCTTGCCTCCTCTCCTTTTAACAACCTTCCATTTCCATCTTTCACTGTCTCTTCAATTCTTGAGCCAGCCTTCCTTACTCTCTTCACTTCTTTCCAAAACTTCTTCTTATTCTCTTCATATGAATGACCCAATCCCTGACCACACCTCAGGTCAGCTGCCCTCTTTGCCTCACGTACCTTGCGCTTTACTTCCACATTTTTCTCTTTATATTTTTCATACTTCTCTATACTATTACTCTGCAGCCATTCTTCAAAAGCCCTCTTTTTCTCTTCCACTTTTACCTTCACTCCTTCATTCCTCCATTCACTGCCCTTCCTCATGCTGCCTCCAACAACCTTCTTGCCACACACATCACTTGCAATCCCAACAAAATTTTCTTTTACTAACTTCCATTCCTCCTCTAAATTGCCAGTTTCTCTTACTTTCACTTTGTCATATGTCATTTTCAACCTTTTTCTGATATTTACTTTTTACCCCTGGTTTTATTAGCTCTTCAACCCTCACTAGCTCCCTTTTACATCCACCTACTCTATTCCCCCACTCTTTTGCTACAACTTATTTTCCTTCCACCAAAAAACGATCAGACATACCGTTAGCCATACCCCTAAACATGTGCACGTCTTTCAATCTTCCAAACATTCTTTTAGTTATCAACACATAATCCATTAATGCCCTTTCTACTACTCTTCCATTTGCCATTCTTACCCATGTATACTTATTTTTATCTTTCTTTTTGAAAAAGCTATTACTTATCACCATCTCTTGCTCAACACACATATCTACCAGTCTCTCACCACTCTCATTTTCACCTGGTACGCCATACTTCCCAATGACACCTTCTACCTCTCCAGCGCCCACTCTAGCATTCAAGTCACCCATGACAACTACATAATTCCTTCTACCCAGTCCTTCTACAAACCTAGTTAATTCATTCCAGAACTCATTCCGCTCTTCTTCACTTTTCTCACTACCTGGCCCATACACACTGACAAACGCCCAACATTCCCTACCCAACCTAACCCTTACCCACATTAACCTAGATGATATCTCCTTCCATTCCACTACTTTACCTGTCATCCATTCACTCAGCAATAATGCCACACCCTCTCTCGCTCTTCCCCTTTCAATCCCAGACACTACCAGACATTTCACCAAACATCACTTCACCCTTTCCTTTTATCTTCGTCTCACACAAGGCCAATATATCCATCCTTCTATTCCTAAACATACTTCCAATTTCACATCTTTTACTCTCTATCGTACTACATCCACGCACATTCAAACACCCCAAAACTAGAGTGCGGGGAGCAGTCACTCTCCCCCCCAGCTCCATCTCTTTGTCGATGTCTCACAGGAGGTAGATACAGGAGAGGGGGTTCCCAGCCCCCTCGTCCTGTCCCTTTTTAGTCGCCTCTTACGACAAGCAGGGATAACGTTGGCGCTATTTTAATTGTTTTTATGCCCCCGCGCCCATAAATTGTGAGCAATGGCATCTGTAAACATTCCTTGAGTCACAAGACAGGATTATGAGAGATTACACACACTTCAGTGCGAGCTGAAATCTCAGAGAGAAAGTACACGTTTGAATTTGCCTCTGACATTCCCCTTGTTTTACGTGTTTTGGAAAGAATTTCATCATGCCAAAGAGGAAAAGATAATCAAAATATCTAGCTAACATACAGAAGAAGAAAATTTGCTCCAATATACTCATAATATTGGCAATATTAGTGGAGTTAGTGAAAGAGAAAATACCTTTACACATGGAAAGGCAGGGGCGGGGGACTAGGAGCCAAAAGAAGCAAGAAATTGGGCAAAAAAATCTACATTCATGTTTAAATTATAATAAATAACAGTTTTAGTGTATTATTACCCAAAAAGGAATATAAGATTCATAATAATCATGATTTATAAACATTATCTTTGCAAAAAGATAAAAGGAAAACTGAACAGCCATATCTCAAAACTATACTTGCTGACCTTCAAATTCTATCTTCTCCCTTATTTTAAAGCTATAGCATTGAAATTTGGTATATAACTTAGAAAGACTGCAGAACAATAAAATGATGCCCTTTTTTCCATTTTCTTTTTCTTTTTTCCCCATGATTTAAAGGGTTTGTACTTTTACCATAATAAAGATATTCATATCTATCAAAAAGAATTTCTATTAGAAAAAAACAAAAAACTCATCATCTGGTTGGAGGTCTACAAACAAGACTATATATGGTAGTAATCCCAAGTCTTAATATTAAGTATCAAGGGAGAAGATAGAATTTGAAGAAAACTTATTTTTGGGATAAATCGCACTCACGTTACAAAACTAAAGGTAAGAGGGAAAATCAAATACACTTTGGAGATGTCCTAAGTCACCTTATTGTATGGTATGAATGTTGAAGTCCCTTCCTTAAAAAACGGCATTGGTCGGCCGGCTCCCTTAAAGCACTCATAGGGTTATTACTCTGTAAAAAATATAACAATTGGTCTTAAAAAATGTATGAGGATTTAAAAAGGTTTTCAATACCAAAGATGCACTAGAAGATCCAAGTGGAGGACAAAACTGTACCTCTGTAAAGGCCAGGTCGTATAACAGGAAGTATATTACTTGAAGGGACAAATGACTCCGAAACAGTGATTGAAAGGGTAGATAAATAAATATAACAAAAAGAGAGGTCCCACAGTCAGCATGAAAAGGAGAAGAAACGTTGACAACACGAAAATCAAAATTTATGTACCACATTAGTAAAGATTGCAGAGACTTATAGTAACATAAAGCCAGTACTACTCTATGCAACAGAAACATGGGTAGTGGCAAATAACAAGTGAAGAGACTTTAAAAAGATATGGCATCAGTATGTAAAGCTTCTTAGCAAGAGTGCAGTGGAAAATCATTTATGAATGAGGAAGGTGAAAATATGAGTCTGCAACTAAAAGAAAGGACTGAAGCCTCCCAGAATGAGGTTTGGATGTGTAGTGAGAAGGTTTGAAAAGCATTTAGTCATAAAATCCTGTACATATGGAACCAGCAGGACACACACATGTAGGAAGGACCAAGAAATCGTGGATAGGGGAGAGATGAAGACCTAGACCTGATAGAACTTAGATAAAAAGTGCAAAGGACAGAGGAGACAGAAGAAGTTATTACAAACGTAATCCTATATGATGAAAATGAATGAATGAATGATTTAAAGTTTTCAGGCATCCTATATGATGAAAAAGTCCACGTAAAAATGTTTATATCAATGATGATGGATGAGAAGCTAATAATTAATTACAATCTAGTCAAAAGCCAAAGCTACTATATTAAGAGTTTTATTATGGCTGTCTGCTAAGGAAGGTGATGAGTGCAAGAGTTGATGAGAGAAGTACAAGAGGAAGCCAAAGGTTTGGGTGGATGGATGGAGTGAAGGAAGCTCTGGGTGATAGGGGGATAGATGTGAGAGGGGCAAGAGTGTGTGCTAGAAATAGGAATGAATGGCGAGCGATTGTGACGCAGTTCCGGTAGGCCCTGCTGCTTCCTCCGGTGCCTTGGATGACTGCGGAGGTAGCAGCAGTAGGGGATTCAGTGTTATGAAGCTTCATCTGTGTAGGATAACGGGGGAGGGTGGGCTGTGGCACCCCTAGCAGTACCAGCCGAACTCGGTTGAGTCCCTTGTCAGGCTGGGAGGAACGTAGAGAAGAGAGGTCCCCCTTTTCTGTTTCATTTGTTTGATGTCGGCTAGCCCCCAAAATTGGGGGAAGTGCCTTGGTATATGTATGTATGTATTATTGCCATAATATTGATTTGACAGGATTACTTAGGTATTATGATTAGCTCTCAATGGTTGGTCAAGAATTCTGACAAATCAACTTACCTTCATTTTATTAATTTGCTGAGTTTTTACTTCACACTGCTTTTTCAGTAAATTATATTTACTCTTGTACTCCTGTAGTTGATTCTCTACAACCTGCCGTCGATCTTCAACCTCAGCAAAGAGTGAATTACCCTTTTTCCCAGGGTCTGTTTCACCAAATTTCAAAGCTTCAATTTCCATTTTGAGTTCCATGATCTCCTCTTTATTTTGCTGAAATAAAAGTAAAACAATTCTTGAAATGTTCACTTGACTGAAATGTGTTAGAAAGAAAACCCAACACTAAAGTATGAAAACTATTAGCTATATTGTACCTGTTATTATCAAAGTGCATAATTTCATACATAAGTAGTTTATAAACATGCTTTATAAGCCTCACTTGATGATGAAAAATAAATATCAAAGCAAAGATGATAAAAATAGCTAAATGCAAGTACAGTGAACCCTCGTTTATCGCGGTAGATAGGTTCCAGTCGCGGCCGCGATAGATGAAAATCCGCGAAGTAGTGACACCATATTTACCTATTTATTCAACATGTATTTGTTCCGTAACCGAAATACAAACCACGCTATTTACAAAGGGTTATTACTTTTAGCGTAGCTGAAATGGCGAGCCATTAGAATTTAACGAGGGTGTATTACCCCCGCGCTAGTTAGCGGGGGGGTAGGGGAGTGGTAGCTAGCTACCCCTCCTCCCCCTCACACACAGGTGAATACTCACTTTCACTTTTGGCTCGGACTGTGACAGACGTCTCTGTCTTGGTCCTCGCTTGGCAGCCATTGTCTGTTTTGTCTTTACTTAATCGCTTACTTTTCTTTTACTCAATATATATGTAAACATGTTTTCATGTTTGTATATATATTTGAGTATAGAAATAAGTAAGTTTCCTTTTCAGATGTGTGTGTGTAGTGTACGATATCTACGTGGAGGCCTCGGCAGTTAGGCCACCACGGCCTAATTTTATGGGTTGCGATCGAGTTTGACTTCGGTCTTTCTCTCTCTCTCTCTCTTGAGGTCGTTCACCCTTTTACTATGTTTTACTACGCCCTTGTAGCTTCCTTCCCGTGTGGGTGGGGTTGCTACGCCGTACATTTTGTCTCAATTAGTTTATGAATCTAATTGTAGTTGTTAATTTTTCAGCTTGTAGAACGATTCCTTTCGGGGTTTTCGTTTTTTTTCTTTAGTGTTCATTCTTTTTTTAAATTACATAATTACATAGTTACATAATTATAATTGTTATAATTCTGTTTTGGTTACAGCTCTCCTTCCGCGAGTGTAAGTGGTTGTGAGGGCACGTGCCTGTTGTGTAATTCTTGTTCCTTTTCCTCGGGATTCCTCTTCGGAGCCTTCCCGGGGGAATGAATGTGTACTAATATTATTTGTTTTATTTTTTTACAGTTACCGATCTAGTTCGTTTCTGTAATATAGCAACGGTGTGAGCTGTCTGGTTGAGTCCTGGGGATTCGGCTGTTGCTGCCTCCCCCCTTGTATTGTCGTCAGGGGCGTGTCTCCTTCTACTGGTAGTACTCCCGTGTCGATGGACAGCTCTCCAGTTCATTTTAGAACAGTCAGGAGGCTTGCCTCCTTGGGCGGATAACTTTCCTTCCGAGGGAAGTTTTTTCCTGTCCAGGCTTGAGCTTTTCCTCTTTTGGGGGGTTCTTCTCTTGCCTTTTTTTCGTGCGACTATGCTCTTGGTGCTGAGCGGTCGCACCTGCAGTTTCGCTCAAGGGGCTGGGCAACTGCAGGGGCTCCTCTTCGGAGGATTGCCCCTTTTAGGTCACTGGCTGACCAGTCTCTTCCACGAAGTGTTTCTCTGTCGTTCGCGAGAGAGTACACTCATAGAGACTCCTCTTCGGAGGTTTCTTCTGTTGCTGTTGCTGTTGGCCTCCCTCGCCGTAAGGCCCTCCGTCCGCCTCGTCGTAAGGGCCTCTCATCTCCCTATAAGGGTGCTTGAGGCGCCTTTTTGAATCTCCGTTTGCAGCCTACAACTTCTTTTTCTCGATCTTCCGTCTTGGTGCAGATGGACAGCAGTCTAATCTCGTCTCCCGACGGGCAACGGTCTTCCCGACGGACAACGGTCTTCCCGACGGACAGCGGTCTTCCGACGGACATCAGTCTCCCGGCGGACAACGATCCCTTCGGGGCAAAGGGTTGCCCCCACGGGGGTTCTTCCCTTGCGTGTCAGGGTTTCCCTGCGCGCCCTTCTGTTAGTCAGCGCTCTCCTGTTCGTCAGCGCTTTCAAGATGATCTTCCCTGCGGTTCCTGTTACGTGCCCTGTGCGCCCACGTTCGCCCTCGCGATCTAGAACTTCGGTTCAGGTCGGGGTCAAGGACTCTTCTTTGCGCAGGCTTCCACGCGTAGCCTTCTGCTCGTCAGCGATCATCAGCTCGTCAGCGATCATCAGCTCGTCAGCGATCATCAGCTCGCCAGCGATCGTCAGCTCGTCAGCGATCATCAGCTCGCCAGCGATCTCCGGATCGCCCACGTGTGTTACAGCTGGCACGCCAACGTTCTCCAACACTTCTGAAGGAACATGGTTCGCCAGCTACTAGCTCAACTGCGGATGCTGATCGCCATCGCGCGACCCTCAACTGCAGATGCTGATCGCCATCGCGCGACCCTCAACTGCAGATGCTGATCGCCATCGCGCGACCCTCAACTGCAGATGCTGATCGCCATCGCGCGACCCTCAACTGCGGATGCTGATCGCCATCGCGCGACCCTCAACTGCGGATGCTGATCGCCATCGCGCGACCCTCAACTGCGGATGCTGATCGCCATCGCGCGACCCTCAACTGCAGATGCTGATCGCCATCGCGCGACCCTCAACTGCAGATGCTGATCGCCATCGCGCGACCCTCAACTGCAGATGCTGATCGCCATCGCGCGACCCTCAACTGCGGATGCTGATCGCCATCGCGCGACCCTCAACTGCAGATGCTGATCGCCATCGCGCGACCCTCAACTGCGGATGCTGATCGCCATCGCGCGACCCTCAACTGCGGATGCTGATCGCCATCGCGCGACCCTCAACTGCGGATGCTGATCGCCATCGCACAACCCTGAACGATTGCCCGCTTACGCATGCTGCTCCTCATCGCACAACCCTGAACGATCGCCCTCTTGCGGATGCTGATCACCATCGCACCCTTTCACGCGATCATTCACCTGCGCATGCTGCTCGCCATCGCACAACCCTGAACGATTGCCCGCTTACGCATGCTGCTCCTCATCGCACAACCCTGAACGATCGCCCTCCTGCAGATGCTGATCACCATCGCACCCTTTCACGCGATCATTCACCTGCGCATGCTGCTCGCCATCGCACAACCCTGAACGATTGCCCGCTTACGCATGCTGCTCCTCATCGCACAACCCTGAACGATCGCCCTCCTGCAGATGCTGATCACCATCGCACCCTTTCACGCGATCATTCACCTGCGCATGCTGCTCGCCATCGCACAACCCTGAACGATTGCCCGCTTACGCATGCTGCTCCTCATCGCACAACCCTGAACGATCGCCCTCCTGCAGATGCTGATCACCATCGCACCCTTTCACGCGATCATTCACCTGCGCATGCTGCTCGCCATCGCACAACCCTGCACGATTGCCCGCTTACGCATGCTGCTCCTCATCGCACAACCCTGAACGCTCGCCCTCTTGCGACGCGATCATTTCACCTACACATGCTGCTCGCCATCGCTTACCGCCAGCGATCTTCTTCACCTACGCGGCAGCACGATCCCTCGCCGTCACGCCCATTCGCCTGCGCGCCCGCGCGATCGCTCGCCTGCGCGCCCGCGCGATCGCTCGCCTGCGCGCCCACGCGATCGCTCGCCCGCGCGATCGCTCGCCTGCGCGCCCTCGCGACCGCTCGCCTGCGCGCCCGCGCGACCACTCGCCTGTGCGCCCGCGCGACCATTCGCCTTTGCGCGACCGTTCGCCCTCGCGCGACCATAGTTCGCGGCGAATTCCACAGCCGGTGGTAGCAGCAGGGACGCGTGCTCCTAGGCGGCACTCGGGATCACCTCCATCCAAGCACAGGTTGGTAGTGCAGGACGAAGACAGGTCAGTACAGCATTCTTCCCACCTTCTTTTCAGGCAGGAACCGTCGTGTCCTCTCCAAAGGATCGCCCGATCCCTTTCACCTTAGCGAGGATTTCGGACTCTGTGTCCTTGGAGCAGCAGACATGGTTTGATCCGCTGGCACGGGCGTTAATGAGGGTTATGAAACCAGCACTCACCGGCCAGGGTAACAAACCAGCGGCTGTCTCTCCTACGCTGAAGAGAAAGAGAGGAGTGGACTTCGTGGTGACTTCCCCCAGGGCGAAGTTGGTTCCCAAGAGGTCGGTCTCGAGGGTCCCCTCTCCTGCACGAGTACTCTCTCCTTCTCCCGCCCTGGAAGGATTTTTGGCGGGGGGGCTTTCCGTTGAAGATTTCTCCATCGGACAAGGGGTGACTGCTTACCTCTTCCTCTGGGAGCTTACCAGGTTCTTTCCCTCCTCGGTTACGGCCCGAGGTTTGGTTCAAGGAAGCTACAGGAAGATCAAGGGTACTTTCCTCCTCTCGAGCTCAGGCACCTTGGCCTTTCGTCGTTAAGTATCTACTTGCGGACAAGCTCGATGTTGTACCATCTGGACGCACTGACTGAAGGCTTCCTTCGGGTGTCTCATCTGTGGAGGTCAACGACCTCAGACACCCTTCCATCCTTGAGAAGAGTTTTGTCTTTGCCCAAGGACAGAGACTTAAACATCTGCTGTGCGGAGTAAATCGACTTCCGGTTTCACTCCTCCAAGGCGCTTTCTTCCAGACTCTGCAGGGCTCCAGCTCCCTTTTCTTTCAACCACGTCGGCCTAAGTTATCGGCTACGACAACTGGGACAAGGTGTCCAATTGCAGTTTCCTCCTGTCAGGAACAGATGGCACGGGAGACTCCCCCGGGGGGGCATAGTCCTAAAAGGAGTTCACGAACTCTAGGATTGCAGGTTTTTTCGCTGGGAGGATGCTTAAGGTTACTCATCCGAATGACAGCTTCCCGATGCCCATTCCCGCACAATCTCTGTGAGTAGCCAAGGATATCGCGCCTGCCGTCTCTGTCAGCGAATTCAGTGTCTCTGAACCTCTATGCCATAGCATCAGCAGAGTTGCCCGGTTGGGCAGAATGATCCATACCTTAGGCGAAGGTCTTCCTTAGGATCATCGACGGCTTCACCCCCGGCCCCCTCAGTCGATCCTTTCTTGTAAGGAAGGATCTGAGAGGGGATGTCCATAGTCGACCTCTCAGCCCTGATCAAGTTTGTCGAACAAACTTTGGCCAGCGTAGACCAGCAGAATCGATCAGACTGGTAACGAAGCGACAGGACTCCTTTAACCCTGGATCGGAAGGACGGGTACTTTCAGTTTCCATTCCATCCATCTTCCAGGGTGCTCGTCGAATTCAGCCTAAACTGCAAGTATTCCTGCTTATGATGCAGTGTGGCTATCCCGCCGTGGCATAGCAGGTTTGTTTCCCCAGAGAACTCTCCCTGCCTTCCTCTTGGCCACTCAGGTGCAGACTTCCGCCTCCTCTGCTGTTTGGAGGGCTGGTCAACTCCGGTAGGCTCGGGTTTCGACCTTCTTCAGCGCCGGGAAAAGCTTCCGAATGCTGACCATGAGTGTGGGCTCATGGTATTTTGCTTGGAGCCTTCTCTTCCTCTGCCTCAACATCTGGAGTATCTGGCCATGATATTGAGTCAACCGCCTTACCACGTTGGAAACCCCGCTTCTCGTCCGTCCAGCGAGGTTAAGCAACGTCGGTACTTGGATGGGTGACCACCTGGGGACGCCAGATTCTGTTACCACATCCTCCGAGCCTTCCTTTCGGTTGACTGTGGCAAGACTGAGGAGAGTCGCAGTACCTGTTCTCAGTCAAGCAGAGTTTTCAGCCCTACCTTGGAACGTTTCCTAGTTCTTCTTTCCTCATTGACCCGTTTATAGTCCGAACGGTCGCCTCAGGATAAGTTCCATGTGGGGCGATCCAAGTTCCGGTGGCTTCAGGCAATGTTTAACCGGACTCCCTGGCCCTATGGGACCAGCGGAACTATTAAACCTGCAATGGGTGTTGACCTATGGAGCCTCTTGATGGTAGTGGATATTCTCGTCCTTTCCCCACATTCTTGATGCGGTTCTCGGACTCGTCAAAGGAAAGGGGGGGGGGGCATGTTCCGGTCCAGGCCTATGGTCAAGACCTGAAGGATACCTCTCCATCATTCAGGCAGGCTTAAGGGCCTTAGTCTGGCCCCTCTTCAGATCCTACCGCTCCTGCCAAGTCGCCCCGTTGCGTGTCGACTTCATGCTAACCAGCAGGGGACGCATTTTCACACCTTCACATCTTGCAGTAGAGATACCGGGATGATTGAGATTCTCTCAATTCCACCATCGGCTCTCTCATTCCAGGCAGGGGAATGTTTCTCTCAGACTATCCGAGCAGAGCCTCATAGAGAGAGTGTACCTAAGGGTCTTTGACCTTGGGTAACCAGCAAGTGCTGGTCTGGGGGACCTGATCGCGACAGCT
This sequence comes from Palaemon carinicauda, assembly GCF_036898095.1. Classification (NCBI taxonomy): domain Eukaryota; kingdom Metazoa; phylum Arthropoda; class Malacostraca; order Decapoda; family Palaemonidae; genus Palaemon; species Palaemon carinicauda. The sequence goes on along the minus strand of NC_090760.1, from coordinate 12,894,595 downwards.
TGGAACCTCAAGCTTCCGCTAGTTTTCCCCCCAGTCTCAGACCCCGAGACTCTGGCAAGATGCATTCCGGTGATGGTGGGACAACTTCGACGCCTGCGTCTTCCCTCCTTTTTGTCTGCGGACAATGGGTCTCAACAAAACCAGGTTGTCTGTCAACCTTTCAATGGGAGAGCTCCACTGGGACTATGCGCAGAACGGTTTCTGGACCCTCTGCTTCCCCTGACGGAACTCCCGGGAGAGCTTCTCCCACGGCGCAGACTACTCAAGCAACCACACTGCGACATCTCTCCCGAACCGGGACGTCGCTTCGGCTTCATGCCTGGAGACACTACGCTTCCTCCTCTAGAAGAGACAACCCGCTACAGTCGCGGTACGGAGGTCGCGTCATCTGCGATAGTCATCCACAGGGGTCTCCCAGGCAAAGTGAAGAGTCTAAGGTGGTTGATGCCGTGGGAGATATACCTCTTCCCGTGAGGCCTCTTCTCCAGCAATAACGGTCTTATTGCCTTTCGGCGGGAGGAAACTCCTTTCCGCTCTTGGCAATGAAGCCTGTCGCTCAGCCTTTCCCTGACCTTCAGGCTTAAAGGAATAACTTTTTCCTGCCCGCTGGATCTATCCTCGCTCATGCGAAGCTACGATCGTCCCTGCCCTAGTCGGAGGAAGACCTCCAACTTGGAGCATGGCTCGGACTTTTAGTCCTTTAAGAGATCTTCTCAAGACCCTTTTATGACAGGCCTCGGATTGTATTCCGCCTTGGGTCTTCTGCTCACTCTGGCCACGGCCAGTGTGTAAGCAATCTTCTTGGTCTCTTACTACTCCCCCCCCTTTCTAAGGAAGAGGGGAAGGCAACATTCAGGCTCGCTCCTGAGTTGTTGGCTAGACTCAGAATCTGAGGGTCCCGACCCTTCGGTCCGATTCATTCAAGATTTTGAGTCTCCATTCTGTGTCTGATGTCCCAAGACCTTCTCTTTCTTGCCAGTACAGGAATCGAGAGGTTAGCGCTGGGAACAGCTGCAGTTTGGCCTCAGTTGCAGCCGATTTGGGAACACAAGGAGGACATGGGGGGAGAGTCACCAGTATACCTCTTCAGCCCGGACTCAAGGACATTCATCTCGACCTGTCTTCAGACCCTCCCCCGTCACGTCGCCCTACAGCACGATGTTGGATACATCGCAACGTCCCTCGCCTTCGAGTAATACTACTCTGTGACGCAGGTGCTACAAGCTGGAGTCTGGAAGCGTCTGATGACCTTCGCAGCCCGCTTCCTGCAGGGCGTGACCCACAGGAGTCTCGATACGTTTTCTATCGCTCTGTGGTGGCTACACAACAGCTGGTCTAACCTCAGGCTCCTTTTTGGACAGGTAGCAGAAGGTTGAGGGCATTGTTATCAGGTTTTAGTCTGCATGAACGAAAGAAGTATGTCTGGCCCTTACTTCTTTCTTCATCATCCCCTCTACGGGGAAGCAGCATCCTGGTCTCTGCATAGCTGACCTCGAACCTCTGCAGGTAAACCATGCTTCCTTGTGTTCCGAGTATTGAGTCAATACTGTCGCGTCCCCCATACCCTGACGAGGTGGTATTGGGAACGTCCTAACCCAGAGTTCCTTCTGGAACTCCAGGTCAACTGCCTAGGACGGGTCACACTTCTTCCTTCACACACAAGCTTACGTAGGCCACATGGTTCCTTGCGGTGCAAGGAACTTGTGAGGTGCAGGGACTCCTTTTCTCGAGTGCGACTCACTCGGATTCTGAGTCCCCGGGTAAAGCCAAAGCCAGTATGGCTGGGGACTTTCCACCCTTCCTAAGGGATAAGTCACCCTTTGTAAATAGCGTGGTTTGTATTTCGGTTACGGAACAAATGACAAATTCGAAGATAATTTGTATTTTTCCTAACCATACAAACCTTAGCTATTTACACATATTTGCCCGCCAGCCCTGTCCCCCAAGACAAGTCCTACCTCTAAGTGAAAGTGAGTATTCACCTGTGTGTGAGGGGGAGGAGGGGTAGCTAGCTACCACTCCCCTACCCCCCCGCTAACTAGCGCGGGGGTAATACACCCTCGTTAAATTCTAATGGCTCGCCATTTCAGCTACGCTAAAAGTAATAACCCTTTGTAAATAGCTAAGGTTTGTATGGTTAGGAAAAATACAAATTATCTTCGAATTTGTCATATTCAGACTTTTAAAACCTTCCCTTGTACGTAGTACTGTCAACAAACTACCCTTTAATGTACAGAACACTTAATGCATGTACTACAGTACCCTAAACTAAAACAGGCACAAATATTAAAGGTGATTTTATATCATGCATTTCCTAAACATACTAAAAAGCACGATAAAAAATGGCAACCAATGTTTTGTTTACATTTATCTCTGATCATAATGTAGAAACAAACTGGAGGTAGAGCTTTGCTTATTACCCAGACATATTTCCCATACTTTTCCCTTAGAACTACATCACATCTTCCTACTTTAGATATATATATATATATATATATATATATATATATATATATATATATATATATATATATATATATATATATATATGTATATATATATATATATATATATATATATATATATGTGTGTGTGTGTGTATATATATATATATTTATATGTATACACATACATACCTACATATATACATAAATACATGCATACATATATACATATATATTACTGTATATATATGGGTTATGGAAAAAATCCGCGAAGTGGTGAATCCGCGATGGTCGAACCGCGAAGTAGCGAGGGTTCACTGTAATAGGAAATAATTCTAACTGGTACTGAAATGTGTAAATATTCATATTTGATTAACTTCAACTTTCAAAAGTGAATTTCTCAGAATACTGTATTTGAGAAGAAGAATATTAAGGAACTCAAAAGAGAAGAGAGACTTCAAGCTCTGGCAATGACAGGTAATGAAAATGATACATATGTACCCAGGAAGAAAAAGGCAGTTGATACAGCCAAAAATGTTAAGACATAAAATCAAGCCAGTATTGGGTTAAAAAGAGTAGATTTTTGTCTCAAAATGTGGTCAAATAGCAATATCTAGCTCCTCTATGGTCGTGCTGATTACGACTATATTTCTTTGTGTATTAAAAAAAAAAAAAACACTATAACATTCCTTTAAATTTTAGTTATCAAACTTTGATAATGAAAGCTAAATTACCATAAATAAAATATAGAATATATTTTTTTATTTGATACTTGAATATCAAAAATTTTAAGTAATTTTTATTTTTCCTAACATACTTACCGAGAACTACTTTCTTAGGAGTTACCTGTAACCTCCTCTCTACCGACCAGAGTTTTGTGTAGGGTACCCTCTATCCCGTTTTCTATGGAGGCCTACCCCCGGCATTAAAGAATGTGCCCCGAGGGTAGGCTTATCGCTAGGTCGATGTCCGCCCGGGTCAACAGCTTCAGTAAGTTCTATTGAAGTAGCACAATACTTGCAAGGGAAGAGAGGCACTCGGGGAAGGAAGGGAGGGCCATTACCCGAAAGTAGTTCTCGGTAAGTATGTTAGGAAAAATAAAAATTACTTAAAATTTTTGATTTGTTCCAACACGAATACTTAAATCGAACTACTTTCTTAGGAGACTTACACTTTAGGAGGTGGGAGTGCTATTCTGACCTACAGACCTGGTAAGCAGAGGCCAAGAGGCCCAGGAATAACGGTACATACTAGAAAACGGACGAGAGGGTAACTACACAAAGAGCTCACGTTAGTGTCTAAGTACTCACCCTTTGAAAAAACTTCTTCTGATGTTGCATCCAGTAGCGTAGTCGTGAAGAACGTGTTATCCAATGGCACAAGTTGGTAATCCCCGATGAGGCTAGGGAGCAACTGGGTAGGATGGAAGGAAACGCACCTGTGTCTCCCGGTTGCTATCCGTGATTGAGCCTGGGGCTTTTACCGTTACACCACTTGAAGGGCGGAGATGACTGTTCCAATGGAGAACCTGTCTAAGGACTTCCTCGAGTAGTCCTTGAGGTAATGGGCAGTAAAGGTCGACTGGTTCGACCAAGTACCTGCCCGAAGGATCTGACCCACTGCCATGTTTTTCTCAAAGGCTAAGGACGTGCTCAGGCCTCTGATGTCATGAGGTCTGGGGGTGCCTGGCACGGCCAGGCCTTCCTCCTTGTAGGCTCTGGCAATAACTTGTCTCAACCAGAAGGAAATGGTGTTCTTGGACACTTGCTTCTTAGTAATACCCGTGGATATGAAGAGGCTCTTGATGCCTAGGCGGAGATGAGCCGTTCTTTCAAGGTATTTTCTAATGGTTCGTACAGGGCATAATTTCAAATCCTCCGAATTACCCGTCCTAGGGATGGCTGGTATGGAGAAACTTTCGAACTTCGGATCCCAGACTGCCGGGTTCTGGGTCTTCGCCACAAAAGAAGGAACGAACTTGAAGGATACTTCCTTCCACCCCTTCGAATGAGAAACGTCATATGACAGCCCATGGATCTCACCCACTCTCTTAGCGGACGCCAAGGCCAGCAAGAAGACGGCCTTGAGAGTGAGATCCCTGTCCACGATATCTTTCAAAGGTTCAAAGGGGGGGCCACACAACATCTTCAGGACCTTAGCTAAGTCCCACTGGGGCACCCTACTCGCTTGGGGGGGCAGGACTGCTCGAAGCTCTTGACAAGCATCGCTATGTGCCTAGAGGACCCCAGGTCGATGCCCTTCAGAAGGAAGACTTGGCCTAAGGCGGCCCGAACCCCTTTTATGGCTGGGATTGACATTCCCATCTTGTCCCTGAGAAACACCAGAAAATCCGCTATGTCTGGGACAGAGGCATTAAGAGGCTTAATGTGCCTCTCAGAGCACCACTTCGTGAAGGAGGCCCACTTAGCCTGGTAGACCGTGGCTGAAGACTTTCTCAGGTATAGCGACATTCTCTTAGCAGTGGATGAATAATATCCTTCTTTCTTCAGGAGTCGCTCGATAGTCTCCAGGCGTGAAGACGTAGGGAGAGTGGGTTGTCGTGGAGCCTGAGAAAATGAGGTTGATGCAGAAGGTCTGACCTGTCGGGCAGAGGCCACGGGGGTTGACTCGCCAGGTCTTTTAGGTCCGCGAACCACTCTCTCTCCGGCCACCAGGGCGCTACCAAAGTCATTTTTAGGTTTCGGGCTGTCCTTACTCTGTTGAGCACCTGCCTTATCAACGTGAAAGGGGGAAAAGCGTACACGTCTAGATTGTCCCACTTGTGCTGAAAGGCGTCTTCCAAGGCTGCCTTCGGGTCTGGTACAGGAGAACAATATACGGGGAGTTGGGCGTTGAGTTTTGTTGCAAAGAGGTCCATCACCGGGGAACCCCAACGTTGGATGATGAGCTTGGCTACTTCTGGGAGGAGGGACCATTCTGTTCCTACTATCTGGCCCACTCTGCTGAGACCGTCGGCCAGCACGTTTTTCTTCCCGGGAATGAACCTTGCTAACAACACCACTTGGTTCTCTTCCGCCCAATCTAGAATTTTTATGGTGAGAGCGCACAACTCCTTCGACTTCAAGCCTCCTTGCTTCTTTATGTATGCTACTACCGTGGCGTTGTCGCACATCGCCACGGTGTTTCCCTTTAGAAGATCTGCGAAGTGTAGGCAAGCCTTCTGGACTGCCTTCAACTCCAGGACATTGATGTGGAGTTCCTTTTCTCCGTCCAACCAGGTCCCTCGTGCTGTTTCGTCGAGGAGATGGGCTCCCCATCCTTGGTTGGAGGCGTCTGTGAACAGTAGTAACTCGGGGGGGTTCGCTCGCGAAGGGCATCCCCTTGAGTGAGTTCGACCGGCAATGCCACCATTCCAGGGAGGGCCTCGTGTTTGGTAGAACTGGAATTAGGACTTGTTGCGAGTCCAGTTGGCACCAGAGGTTCTTCAGGTTCCATTGCACGGCTCTGAGCCTTACCCTCCCTTGGGGAACTAGTTTCTCCAATGAGACCAGGTGACCTATCAGTCTCTGCCAGTCTTTTGCTCTACTGGGACGCCCCGATAGGAACGGCCGAATGATTTCCATGAGGTTGTTTATTCTGTCTCCCGAAGGGAAGGCTTTTCCCAGAATGGTATCTAACGTCATTCCCAAGTAGGTCATTCTGGTGGATGGGGATAGGTTTGATTTCTCCGGGTTGATCACGATGCCCAGATCCTTGCAAAACTGGAGGAGTTTCGTCCCTTGTTCCTCCAAGAAGTCCTTCGAGGAGGAAAGAAGCAACCAGTCGTCCAGGTATCGGATGAGGCGAATGCCTCGTTCGTGAGCCCACACTGAGACAGTCGTGAAGACTCTCGTGAACACCTGGGGCGCTGTTGACAATCCGAAGCAAAGGGTCTTGAATTGCAGGATCTGGGAACCCCATTTTACCCGGAGAAACTTTCGACTCGAGGGGTGGACCGGCATTTGGAAGTAGGCGTCCTTGAGGTCTATGGTCATCATGTAATCTTTCTCCCTCAAGGACAGTAGGACTGACTTCGGAGTGTCCATTTTGAAGTCTGTCTTCTTGATGAACTTGTTGAGAGCCGACAGATCTATAACCGGCCTCCACCCCCCCGTCGCTTTTTCTACCAGGAACAGGCGACTGTAGAAACCCGGGCCTGGGAGAAGAATTTCTTCCATGGCGCCCTTCTCTAACATGGAGGACACCTCCTCTTGAAGGGCGGTCTTCTTCAACGGGTCTTTGGGAGCCAGCCATTCCGCCCGGCTGGCCAGGATTAGAGGGGGTGGTTCTGCTAAGAACGGTAGTCTGTAGCCCTCCTTCAGTACAGACACTGTCCAAGGCTTCGCTCCATGAGCCTTCCATGCTTGCCAATGTAGTCTGAGGCATTCCCCAACCCGAGGCTTGGGCGGGGATAGGGGGCCTCCCCCTCTATCTCCTTCTGGAGGGGCGGCCTGAACAGCCTCTCCTAGAGGCAGAATAACCTGTTCTGAAGGAGCTTGAGGATGCTGGAGCCCCCCTACGGGGGGGCTGAGGCGCTGAGGACCAGGAGGAAAAGGGAGCCTCTCTCCTCGTCGTGCTGGGAGAGGCCTGGGCCGTCGCGGCACTATCTGAGACGGACCTCTTGTAGGGCGGTCTCCTAGAAGGCGTAGGCCTGGGGGTGTTCGAATCTTTCCGCTTCGAGACCTTCCCCATAATGGTCTCTAATTCTTTTAGGGGAAACAAGGAGTCACCCCACAAGGGCAAGCTCCTCATGGCCCGCGCTTCCCTGTCTGGGACCTTCCGGGACACCTTAGCCAGGACGGTGTCTCTTTTGCGGAGTACCCAATTCGCTGTCAAGGCGAGCGACTGGTACGTTAAAAACTTTAAGGTTTTACCCCCGGAGGTAATAAGTTCCCTCAGGAGGCTCTGCTGTTCAGGGTCCGTGGGGTCGAACGAGGCTTGCACTCCTAAGGTGGAAGCCCACCAGTCCAGCCAAGAGGAGACGTTCACCAAATCCCTCGACATTTCTTCCATCATGGAGGCCTCCGATGGAGAAAAACAAACTGGGGCCGAAGAGGCTCTATCTTCTGAGACGCCCTGACCCAGGATGTCAAGGGAAGGTTCCACTTTACAGGGGCCTGGACGACGCCCCTCTGGCACATATACCTTGCCCTGAGTCTTGAGGCCCTGGAGCAATTTTGAGGAACTCTGGGTTTTGGGGGCCTCGGCATTACTAGCCACCACCTTGTCCACATACTCTTGTCCTAGGACCAGATCTCGGGCTAGAGGAAGCGCTAGAGAGGTCTTAGGTTGGGTAGGGGTCTGCATTATCCGTAAAAGGCTGGACCTCCAGTGGTCTTCGTCAGTAGCTGCAGGTTCCTCAATCTTATGGTGCCTCCTGATAAGGCCAATCACCCTCCTATAGGCCGAGTCCTCCGTTGGGGAACCCTCCCTCCCGTTAGCCGAGGTCTCGGCTTGAGACCGGGGAGCTGGGTCGCCGGGCACACCGACCGGACGTCTAGTTCTTGGAGCCAGGGGCGCCGTCCTACCGAGGTACTGGACTTCATCGGTGGGGGCGCCCGCACCAGGGGCAGGGGTTAATGCAGGCATCGCCGACTCAGCGAGGACTCTCGTCCGCTCAAGGGCTCTGGGTGCCGAGGACGCGGTTCCCGTGGGCTGACCCGACAGCGGGAACCGTTCCTTCCGACCCGAAGGCCGCACCAGCTGGGCTGGTTCTGCCAGGCTGCCCGAAAAGAGGCGCGTTTCCCCCCGCTGGGCGGGGTGAACCGGAGGCTTCGAGGACTTACGCCTACCTGTAGAGTCCTTCTCGCGAACTTGCTTGCGAGGGTCAAAGCCGTGTTTGGAGGAAGGTATCCTTGGCGAGAATTCCCTGGACCGGCGGTCCGTGGAACAACGTACTCTTATCTCACGGGGTACGAAGACCCAATCGCCATCCGGAGACCTACTCCTTCTGTACTTACGCCCTGGAGAGCGGGAGCGCTTCCTGCTGTATCTGGAGCGCGACCTAGAACGGGAACGCCTGCTCCTGGACCGCTCTCTCCGACGGCGATGTTTTCTCCTGGCTTCTTCCCCCGACGAGTAATAATCTTCTGAAGATCCCGACGACACTGCAATTACCGTGTGGCGGGCGGTAGCGGGGACCGCGGGGGACTTCGTAACTCGTTGAGTGCCCGAGGTACATGGTTGAAGGAAATCTTCGGGGACTTCCGTGAGAGGGGTCGGGAACGATGAATGACGCTCCACGCTAGGAAGCCAGGGATCCAGGCCCTCTTCCATTCGTAACGGGGACCTACCTGGTGTCTTCGGAAGCTTCCAACCGAAGGCATCATTACCCGTAGAACGTAACTTACTTTGGTTGTCGCCGCCTACCAAAGACCCTAAAGCACAGGCCCACGAAGGGGCCGAAGACACAGACACAGCGTTACTACCCCACAAGGGGTCATCGGAGGACACGTGCCCCCCGAGCACAAGGGCCGACTCTCCGGACGCACTACTGGGCTCTTCACTAGCCCTAGAAGGACCCGCAACTGCCACTGCACCTTCACTAGACTCTTGGGGAAGATCGCTTTGTTCTTTCTCCACGACAGACTTACCTCGGCCCCTACTCTGTGTAGGGGACGGCGAAACAGAGGCCCCGTCGGACCGCTCACTGGGTGATGGTAGCGGCGAAGTAACACTAGCTTTCCTGGAGGAACGTTTCGACGATTTCCTCTTTTTAGTTCCGTAACGTACCCACTGGATATCACTCCAACCTACACACTCGGGGCACGTATCTGATGACGAACAAACCCTCCCCTACAGGAGGAGCAAAGGGAGTGAGGGTCCACTTCAGGCTTGGACAGGAACGCTCCACACGATTTACCGGCTCTAGGCCCAGGACAACGGCGGATTTGCTCCATAATGCACACACGCAAGACACAAGCACGAAGGGAATCAAGGAATACACTGGGTAAGCACAAGGGTGGAACACCCGGTAACAGTACACAGGAAACACAAGTTACCACGCGGGGAACACGTGGGACACACAGAACGCACACAAAGGATCGATAGAGAACGAGGGCGACGTGTTGACACGTCGCGACCAGAGAACTTACTGGAGCTGTTGACCCGGGCGGACATCGACCTAGCGATAAGCCTACCCTCGGGGCACATTCTTTAATGCCGGGGGTAGGCCTCCATAGAAAACGGGATAGAGGGTACCCTACACAAAACTCTGGTCGGTAGAGAGGAGGTTACAGGTAACTCCTAAGAAAGTAGTTCGAGGTAAGTATTCGTGTTGGAACAAATAATATTTTGAATATGCATAAAAAATAAGAATCGAATGTCCTTTTCTTAAGAGCCAACTTTGAAGGAAATAAAAAGTGTTGCTTGAAAACATATCTAACTGCTTGCAGAAAGTTTATGCTACTACAATGGCAACATTGCATTTTGAGTGTGGTCGAGCTGGCAACGATGCTAGGGGCTGGAAAACTTCTCCCCCTATTATTATTATTATTACTATTATTATTACTTGCTCCATCCCTTTGTCAATGTCTCACAGGATGTAGATACAGGAGAGGAGGTTCCTAGCCCCCTCATCCCGTCCCTTTTAGTCGTCTCTTACGACATGCAGGGATAACATTGGCGCTATTCTTGTTTTTATGCCCCTGCGGCCACAGGAGAGGAGAGGAGGCAAGGAAAAGATGAGCGGAATATTTTGAAAGTTTACTGAATGTTGAGGATAATAGGGAGGCAGATATAATTGCTGTTGCAGGTGTTGAGGTGCCAGTGATGGGAGATGAGAATGAGAGAGAGATTACAATAGATGAAGTGAGGAGAGCACTAGATGAAATGAGAGTAGGAAGAGAGTCTGGTATGGATGGTGTGAGAGCTGAGATGTTGAAGGAAGGGGGTGTGACTGTACTTGAATGGTTGGTGAGATTGTTTAATATGTGTTTTGTGTTGTCAATGGTACCAGTAGATTGGGTTTGTGCATGTATTGTACCACTATATAAGGGTAAGGGAGATGTGCATGAGTGTTGTAATTCAAGAGGTATTAGTTTGTTAAGCGTAGTTGGAAAAGTGTATGGTAGAGTAATGATTAATAGGATCAAGGATAAAACAGAGAATGCAATCTTAGAAATACAGGGTGGTTTTAGAAGAGGTAGGGGTTGTATGAATCAGATTTTTACAGTTAGGCAGATATGCGAGAAATATTTAGCAAAAGGTAAGGAGGTGTATGTTGCGTTCATGGATCTGGAGAAATCGTATGATAGAGTTGATGGGGAAGCAATGTGGAATGTGATGAGGTTATATGGAGTTGGTGGAAGGTTGTTGCAAGCAGTGAAAAGTTTCTACAAAGGTAGTAAAGCATGTGTTAGGATAGGAAATGAAGTGAGTGATTGGTTTCCGGTGAGAGTGGGGCTGAGACAGGGATGTGTGATGTCGCTGTGGTTGTTTAACTTGTATGTTGATGAATTGGTGAGAGAGGTGAATGCTCGAGTGCTTGGACGAGGATTAAAACTGGTAGACGAGAATGACCATGAATGGCAGGTAAATCAGTTGTTGTTTGCGGATGATACTGTACTGGTTGCAGACACAGAAGAGAAGCTTGGACGATTAGTGACAGAATTTGGAAGAGTGTGTGAGGGAAGGAAGTTAAGAGTTAATGTGGGTAAGAGTAAGGTTATGAGATGTACGAGAAGGGAAGGTGGTGCAAGGTTGAATGTCATGTAGAATGGAGAGTTACTTGAGGAGGTGGATCAGTTTAAGTACTTGGGGTCTGTTGTTGCAGCAAATGGTGGAGTGGAAGCAGATGTACGTCAGAGAGTGAATGAAGGTTGCAAAGTGTTGGGGGCAGTTAAGGGAGTAGTAAAAAATAGAGGGTTGGGCATGAATGTAAAGAGAGTTCTATATGAGAAAGTGATTGTACCAACTGTGATGTATGGATCGGAGTTGTGGGGAATGAAAGTGATGGAGAGACAGAAATTGAATGTGTTTGAGATGAAGTGTCTAAGGAGTATGGCTGGTGTATCTCGAGTAGATAGGGTTAGGAACGAAGTGGTGAAGGAGAGAACGGGTGTAAGAAATGAGTTGGCAGCTAGAGTGGATATGAATGTGTTGAGGTGGTTTGGCCATGTTGAGAGAATGGAAAATGGCTGTCTGCTAAAGAAGGTGATGAATGCAAGAGTTGATGGGAGAAGTACGAGAGAAAGGCCAAGGTTTGGGTGGATGGATGGAGTGAAGGAAGCTCTGGGTGATAGGAGGATAGATGTGAGCGAGGCAAGAGAGCGTGCTAGAAATAGGAATGAATGGCGAGCGATTGTGACGCAGTTCCAGTAGGCCCTGCTGCTGCCTCCGATGCCTTAGATGACCGCGGAGGTAGCAACAGTAGGGTATTCAGCATTATGAAGCTTCATCTGTGGTGGATAATGTGGGAGGGTGGGCTGTGACACCCTAGCAGTACCAGCTGAACTCGGTTGAGTCCCTTGTTAGGCTGGGATGAACGTAGAGAGTAGAGGTCCCCTTTTTGTTTTTGTTTCTTTGTTGATGTCGGCTACCCCCCAAAATTGGGGGAAGTGCCTTGGTATATGTATGTATGTATTACTTGCTAAGCTACAACCCTAGCTGGAAAAGCAGGAATGCTATAAGCCCAGGGGCCCCAACAGGGAAAATAGCCCAGTGAGGAAAGGAAACAAGGAAAAATGAAAAATATTAAGAACGGTAATATCATCTAAATAAATATTTCCAATATAAACTATAAAAACTTTAACAAAACAAGAGAAAGAGAAACCAAATAGAATGGTGTACCCGAGTGTACCCTCAAGCGAGAGAACTCTAATCCAAGACAGTGGAAGACCATGGTACAGAGGCTATGGCACTATCCAAGACTAGGGAACAATGGTTTGATTTTGGAGTGTCCTTCTCCTAGAAGAGCTGCTTACCATAGCTAAAAAGTCTCTTCTACCTTTACTAAGAGGAAAGTAGCCACTGAACAATTAGAGTACAGTAATTAACCACTTGGGTGAAGAAGAATTGTTTGGTAATCAGTGTTGTCAAGTGTATGAGGACAGAGGAGAATCTGTGGAGAATATGCCAGACTATTCGGTGTATGTGTAGGCAAAGTGGAAGTGAACCGTAACTAGAGAGAAGGATCCAATGTAGTACTGTCTGGCCAGTCAAAGGACCCCATAACTCTCTAGCGGTAGTATCTCAACAGAGAGATGGTGGTAGCAGCATCAAACCTGGCACAACAAGAGCAATATTTGGTTAGACACTAGCCCATGACCACTTGCCATGAGGATTAATGAGTTGTTTCTTGGCAGATGTAGTCTGCAATAAAGGTCCTGTGTCGTGTAAATCACTGGCATCAGACATCCAACCAGCTTGTAACATTGGCCGTTGCTGCATCCCCTCAAGAGAGGAACAAAAGAGAAGTAGAAAAGCCAGTCATTCTACGTTTCCTTTAGACTTTTGCTGAATGTGTTGCCTTGGACGAGATAAACACCAAGTCCTGTAAGGGAACTGGAATGCTATACAACTACTGAGAAGCCACTTCAGAATCCAAGGAAAAGGGATCTTAGGGTCTATGGGCAACGTCCGTAAGGTAGGCACAGAGAGGCAAAGGTGGTCTGACATCTTCCGATCCACCTTAAGCTCCAAGTACGATGACAGGTAGACCAGAAGGCTACCAACAAGACTATGGTCATGAGTTTTTACTTGACAGGGTAGAGGTACTCCCTGACCAAAGTTGAGTCTTCATCACATGCAGTAGTCTGTGAAACAATGAAGGCAACAGAACCTATCCCTCACATTTAACATTATGAAGAGCCTGAAACTTTCTTACTCGCTTGTGATGTAAATATGAGACAGTCTAGAGGAAAAAAAAGATTTCCATAATGCCCTTTTAAGGTTAGCATAAGGAGAGTATGCCCAGCCCGGGACCTACATCCCAGAATAGGCAAGCCTGCTTGAAGATCCCTTCGAACATGGACCAATCCCTCGAGAAGAAATGATCCACACGATACTTAGGACACTCTTCTCTAATCCTCTTGCCAAAGCAGAGAAGAGAGTCTTGAAGGAAAGATTCTATGATGCCCTCCTCAGGTTAGCAGGGGGTGCATGCACCTATGCCAAAAAGAGAGTGGAGATCCTACCCTGGGACCTGAGTACCTGGGTAGGCAAGACTGCTTCTATTAAAGATTGTTCCCTCGAGGGAGATAGATCTACTCTACTGAGGCGATTCTTTAGCTGAGGCAGGAGAGCCAGTCCTTGATCTATTGAAAAGTGCTCAGACCAGAGAGAACGACCTCTACAACTCCCACCGTAGAGAGTCTCTGTCTTTGAAATTACATAGCAAACAGACCAGGACACCACTAGACTTAAGGCCACCCCAGAGTATCCCACAAAAGGGACTAGGAAAGAGGAAAAACACATTCCACTATACCTGACAGTGCAAGTAATCGATCCCTGGAAGGACCGTTACCTGCTACCAATATGTCAGAAGTATCTGCCATACCGGGTTCACGGTCAGGCAGAACAAGTCCAGGGCTCTCCCTCCTGGATGTGGAAGGGGGGCTTCAAGGACACCATACAGTACACCGTAATCTTACCTGGCCTACGGTGGCAATGAATTTTGTGTGAGGGACTTCTCACCTGCAACCAGTGCCCGACAAGTAGCTGTCCTACTTGTCTCACACTCCACTTGACAGATCCGGAAGGAATCGGTCAGCAGAAAAGCTCTATGATTCCTTCCCTCTTAATCCCTTCACTATGATGAACAGTGTACATTAAAATATGTCAGGTATGATGGAGTACGTGACAGAAACATCACATAAAATATAAACCATATGATAGTTAAAATCATTCATTTATCCTGCCCTAGTACAATACATGGTCGTATATCAACCTAATGATACATACATACATATACCAAAGGCACTTCCCCCAATTTTGGGGGGTAGCCGACAACAACAAGAAACAAAACAAAAAGGGGACCTCTACTCTCTACGTTCCTCCAGCCTAACCAGGGACTCAGCCGAGTTCAGCTGGTACTGCTAGGGTGCCACAGCCCAACCTCCCACATTTCCACCACAGATGAAGCTTCATACTGCTGAGTCCCCTACTGCTGCTACCTCCGCGGTCATCTAAGGCACCGGAGGAAGCAGCAGGGCCTACCGGAACTGCGTCACAATCGCTCACCATTCATTCCTATTTCTAGCACGCTCTCTTGCCTCTCTCACATCTATCCTCCTATCACCCAGAGCTTTCTTCACACCATCCATCCACCCAAACCTTGGCCTTCCTCTTGTACTTCTCCCATCAACTCTTGCATTCATCACTTTCTTTAGCAGACAGCCATTTTCCATTCTCTCAACATGGCCAAACCACCTCAACACATTCATATCCACTCTAGCCGCTAACTCATTTCTTACACCCGTTCTCACCCTCACCACTTCGTTCCTAACCCTATCTACTCGAGATACACCAGCCATACTCCTCAGACACTTCATCTCAAACACATTCAATTTCTGTCTCTCCATCACTTTCATTCCCCACAACTCCGATCCATACATCACAGTTGGTACAATCACTTTCTCATATAGAACTCTCTTTACATTCATGCCCAATCCTCTATTTTTTACTACTCCCTTAACTGCCCCCAACACTTTGCAACCTTCATTCACTCTCTGACGTACATCTGCTTCCACTCCACCATTTGCTGCAACAACAGACCCCAAGTACTTAAACTGATCCACCTCCTCAAGTAACTCTCCATTCAACATGACATTCAACCTTGCACCACCTTCCCTTCTCGTACATCTCATAACCTTACTCTTACCCACATTAACTCTCAACTTCCTTCTCTCACACACCCTTCCAAATTCTGTCACTAGTCGGTCAAGCTTCTCTTCTGTGTCTGCTACCAGTACAGTATCATCCGCAAACAACAACTGATTTACCTCCCATTCATGATCATTCTCGCCTACCAGTTTTAATCCTCGTCCAAGCACTCTAGCATTCACCTCTCTCACCACTCCATCAACATACAAGTTAAACAACCACGGCGACATCACACATCCCTGTCTCAGCCCCACTCTCACCGGAAACCAATCGCTCACCTCATTTCCTATTCTAACACATGCTTTACTACCTGTGTAGAAACTTTTCACTGCTTGCAACAACCTTCCACCAACTCCATATAACCTCATCACATTCCACATTGCTTCCCTATCAACTCTATCATATGCTTTCTCCAGATCCATAAACGCAACATACACCTCTTTACCTTTTGCTAAATATTTCTCGCATATCTGCCTAACTGCAAAAATCTGATTCATACAACCCCTACCTCTTCTAAAACCACCCTGTACTTCCAAGATTGCATTCTCTGTTTTATCCTTAATCCTATTAATCAGTATTCTACCATACACTTTTCCAACTACACTCAACAAACTAATACCTCTTGAATTACAACACTCATGCACATCTCCCTTACCCTTATGTAGTGGTACAATACATGCACAGACCCAATCTACTGGTACCATTGACAACACAAAACACACATTAAACAATCTCACCAACCATTCAAGCACAGTCACACCCCCTTCCTTCAACATCTCGGCTTTCACACCATCCATACCCGATGCTTTTCCTACTCTCGTTTCATCTAGTGCTCTCCTCACTTCCTCTATTGTAATCTCTCTCTCATTCTCATCTCCCATCACTGGCACCTCAACACCTGGAACCGCAATTATATCTGCCTCCCTATCATCCTCAACATTCAGCAAACTTTCAAAATATTCTGCCCACCTTTTCCTTGCCTCCTCTCCTTTTAACAACCTTCCATTTCCATCTTTCACTGTCTCTTCAATTCTTGCGCCGGCCTTCCTTACTCTCTTCACTTCTTTCCAAAACTTCTTCTTATTCTCTTCATATGACTGACCCAGTCCCTGACCCCACCTCAGGTCAGCTGCCCTCTTTGCCTCACGTACCTTGCGCTTTACTTCCACCTTTTGCTCTCTATATTTTTCATACTTCTCTATACTATTACTCTGCAGCCATTCTTCAAAAGCCCTCTTTTTCTCTTCCACTTTTACCTTCACTCCTTCATTCCACCATTCACTGCCCTTCCTCATGCTGCCTCCAACAACCTTCTTGCCACATACATCACTTGCAATCCCAACAAAATTTTCTTTTGCTAACTTCCACTCCTCCTCTAAATTACCAGTTTCTCTTACTCTCACCTCGTCATATGCCATTTTCAACCTTTCCTGATATTTACTTTTTACCCCCGGTTTTATTAGCTCTTCAACCCTCACTAGCTCCCTTTTACATCCACCTACTCTATTCCCCCACTCTTTTGCTACAACTAATTTTCCTTCCACCAAAAAATGATCAGACATACCGTTAGCCATCCCCCTAAACACGTGCACGTCTTTCAATCTTCCAAACATTCTTTTAGTTATCAACACATAATCCATTAATGCCCTTTCTACTACTCTTCCATTTGCCACTCTTACCCATGTATACTTATTTTTATCTTTCTTTTTAAAAAAGCTAGCACTTATTACCATCTCTTGTTCAACACACATATCTACCAGTCTCTCACCACTCTCATTTTCACCTGGTACGCCATATTTCCCAATGACACCTTCTACCTCTCCAGCACCCACTCTAGCATTTAAGTCACCCATAACAACTACATAATTCCTTCTACCCAGTCCTTCTACACACCTAGTTAATTCATTCCAGAACTCATGATACTTTATATTTTACTAAAAATACTCCTCCCGCTGATTTTAGCAACCCCTCCTTTCTTCAGCAAACCAACTAAGGCTTTGTGCTTCTAGCCTTTATTCCTGATTGTGTAAGGGCTACTGTATTTTAGTGTGTAATTATGTAACCATGCATAATCACACCACTCTCTTTAACCAATAGCAACATACCCTACGCGAGGCATTACTCTTGCCACTATGACATACCAAAAGCTTAGAGATGTAGCTATCATCACATCTCACCCCAAATCAAACTGAGTCACTTGCATTTCTAGTCTTTATTTGTGATTATGCAACGGTTATTTTAAGAGTATTTCTGTGTAGACAGTACTACGTTGGATCCTTCTCTTTGGTTACGGTTCTTTCTCTTTGCCTACACATACGCCGAATAGTCTGGCCTATTCTTAACAGATTCTACTCTGTCCTCACACACCTGACAACACTGAGGTTACTAAACAATTCTTCTTCGCTCAAGGGGTTAACTACTGCACTGTATTTGTTCTGTGGCTACTTTCCTCTTAGTAAGGGTAGAAGAGACTCTTTAGCTATGGTAAGCAGCTCTTCTAGGAGAAGGACACTCCAAAATCAAACCATTGTTCTCTAGTCTTGGGTAGTGCCATAGCCTCTGTACCATGGTCTTCCACTGTCTTGGGTTAGAGTTCTCTTGCTTGAGGGTACAATCAGGCACACTATTCTATTTAATTTCTCTTCCTCTTGTTTTGTTAAAGTTTTCATAGTTTATATAGGAAATATTTATTTTAATGTTACTCTTCTTAAAATATTTTATTTTTCCTTCTTTCCTTTCCTTACTGGGCTATTTTCCCTGTTGGGGCCCCTGGGCTTATAGCATTTTGCTTTTCCAGCTAGGGTTCTAGCTTAGCAAATAATAATAATAATAATAATAATATGTGATCATATCACACAAGAAGCATTCTCTATTGTAAGATGAAGCTGTGTCACCGTAACCCTCGGCTTTCTCCCTCTGCCACCAACCTACTACACCAGCCATGCATGTTGTCGAGTACTACTATTTCAGCCGAATTCCATCACTAAAGGATATCTCAAATTTCATCAAACTATCTCCATATTATAATTCTTTTTCTAAGTTACAACACTTTAAAATACATTGATTTTGATATTATTAGAAAGCATTATTATATAAATTTTCCATACTTAAATTACTGCATACTTGGTACTCAGTCAACTCTCCCATTTACAAAAGTATATTACATACAAACTATGCACAGGTAGGTAAACATTACAAAACTCTACTAAAGCAACTTTACCCATAACAGATGTAATTTGACTATATGCGAGGTTATGACATGGAACAATTGCATAGATTGAATATCATTCAAGGCAGAAAGGACATCTCCACTGCAATAACATATGTACGTCAAGAAATTCCACATAATAAAGGATACTAACCTAACAGGACAACAGTTTTCCTAACACCAGTTGATGACAACTCTAAGTTAAATGTTACACAGTCCTGTATTTGGCAAGATATATGTCTGGACACAAATTCACATATCGTATTAATCCTTCACTAATAACAAAGCAGCAATAATTATACTAATATTAAACTTACCTCAAGGGCATTGAAGTAGGAGGTAGACTGACACTCCAGCTCTTCCACCTCCTTCTTTAAGGATTCAATATTTTTTTCTGCTTGGGAGAGTTTTAAATTGCTTGTCTTCACTTGTGCATTAAGTGAAGAAACTTGAGTTTCTAAATCTTGTTTTTCACAAACTAAAGCCATAATCTGACTCTGTAAAGAACAAGGGTTAGAATTATGCATTAATATAAACAGTTACTAGAAAATTTTTCCTTCATTATAAGGACAAGAAAATTATTAAATTTTCTGTAATTTTTTTAATATACATTACAACTAATACAAACACATACATGACAGAATTGTGAGTTTCACAAAATACTTAGAATTTCAGTGGAAGACATAAAGAAAAATAAAGAAAGAAAATTAGCACAGGATTTTTTTATGCTAAACAAACGTGGAGGTGAAGGTCAAACCTTGGAAGTGGTATGACTTTGTTCTCTAAGAGGTACTGTACAATGTATTAAGTATGTATAGTATTAAGAATAAAACAAGAAAATAGTGACAGCAGCCAGGACAAATATTAATAAGGTATACAGTATAACCAAAGGTACAGTACAATAAAAAGCCCTAAGTTTGGCATCATCAGAGTAAATGAAATTGAATTAAGAGTTTTATAAACCAATACAATTCTTTATATATCTACTTGACCTTATGAAAATTTGACCAATTCAATATTTTGTGGCTATGCTGCCTATCTATTGCTAATAGGGGACGTTAAACCGGGGTTAGGTTCATGGAAATAAGGTACCTGGCATTTCATCAAGCCAAGGGATAAATCTGGATTTCTAGCTTCTATACCAAATCTGTAGAGTAGTTCCTAAGGATGTAATTAGTATTCATAGTACCTAAGAAATCACAGTACTGTATTCACTTTAAACCACTCGTGGTAATGAGCTACAAAGGATTCCCTCAACTACTTTGCAGAACTTTCATATTATTGCCTCAACACTGTAACACAATACTATTATCATACAAACTGCAATCTTAGTTGAAAAAGCAGAATGCTAAAATCCCAATGGACTCAACGGGGAAAGCCCATTATACAGTACAGAAAAGAAATTGAGAAACTATAACACAATTGCACATAATTCTCAAAAAAACATGTACAGTAATATAACAAATTAGGAAGTAATTTGTATTTTTCCTAGCAATACAAGCCTGGAGCTCTTTACTAAGAAGTATTATTTCGGCGAAAGCTAAAACCAGCCGATAAACTTTTTGTCAGGGTATAACTACCCACCACTAGTTAGCGGATGGGGGGAGCGGGGTAGGTTAACCTCCACGCTCACACCAGCACTAGCGACTAACCGCCACTTTTGTAATTGCGGCAGGACTTTCAGGGGGTTGGTGCTGGCAGGTCAGTATGTGTAAAGAACTCCAGGTTTGTATTGCAAGGAGAAATAAAAATTACTTCCAAATTTGTTATTTGTTCCAGTGCAAAATACAAACCTTCCGCTCTTTACTGAGGGACTCACCTTGGAGAGAAACTTACGGTCTATTAAATTTCTTATTCCTGATCTAGATATTAATCTCTGGCACCGTCGTTCAATTAGTTCATTATGCATGTTGCATAAGATTTTTCACAACTCTGACCATCCTTTACATTCAGATCTCCCTAGACAATTCTATCCTGTTCGTAATACTAGGCAGGCAGTTAATTCTAATAGCCAGACCTTCTCCATCACGAGGCTCAATACTACGCAGTACTCTAGAAGTTTTATTCCAGCTGTGACCAAGTTGTGGAATGATCTTTCTAATCGGATGGTTGAATCAGTAGAACTTCAAAAGTTCAAAGTTGGAGCAAATGCTTTTTTGTTGACCAGGCGGACATGGTCTTTTTATAGTTTATTTATGACATATTTGTTTTTGATGATGTTGATAGTTTATTATATGACATGTCTGTTTTGACGTTGTTTCTTATTTTAGAATGATTTATTGTTAATTTGTTCTCTTCATTTAATTATTTCCTTATTTCCTTTCCTCACTGGGCTATTTTTCCCTGTTGGAGCCCCTGGGCTTATAGCATCTTGCTTTTCCAACTAGGGTTGTAGCTTGGATAGTAATAATAATAATAATTAGGTGGGGGAAGTCCAAACCAACTGGCTGGCAACTGTCCCGGGACGGCCTCTGTATAGTGATACCTTGAGGGATCCTGCACCACGTTATCCTCGCAGGATAACAGCCTGGGCAATCATTGCTGGAGAATAAGGGATTAATCTCTTGGAACATACATCGTACCTATTCGGGCCGTGCCTTTCTACTAATGTATATTTCTTCCCGACTCCCCGACAGGAGGACGGGGACATAACACATATATACATGTATATGAGATTGTCCAAAGAGCGTGAAACTTCCCCACAAAAGAACGAGGTCAGCTGTGCAGGGTTCCCCGAATGCTGCACCCCAAGAGGGGAAGATGAAGTAGGATGTGGCCAGTCACTGCCACATTCATCCTAAACTTACTTCACGTGTAACCTAAGCCCTAGAACCTCTGATACTTATCCCACAAGGGAGCTGAGGTGTTTAGATCACATTATGAGCAACCACCACAGCACCTATTGAGAATGTGTCTAGGCAACTGTGGGTTATGTCTTGCAGGTAGCAGTACCTGCTGAACAGAAAAATTCTTTGGAATGCCAGGGAAGTATTACTCCCCTGACATCATGGGCACAGGGACAACTACCTGTCGTCGAGGTGTCTGAGACCCGTGCCCTTTCTATTACTCGTCTGATCCAAGAGGAAATCGAGTTCTTCGTGATTCTCCTCTTGGTCTTCCCCATACTGACAAACAGCTTGATGATCTGGGGTCGAGTTCTTCTCGTCCTTATGAGATATAACCTCTTCGTCCTTACATGGCATAGTAACAGTCGATCAGTATCGTCTGATACAGATTGGAGACTCGCAATCTCATAGGGCCCCGAATCTAGGATTCGCTAAGGACAGATTTTAGGTCAGCAACAAACTCAGGGGTGAAATTGAGTGTGACTTGCCATCCATCCCCCAGGGCCAAAACTGTCTTCAAGGTCAGGTCTTTATCAAAGGCTTGACGTAGATGCTCATAAGGAGCTCCTTTCCGTGAACGTAATACCCTGACAACGTTCCAAGGAGGTGCTCTAACTTTTGACTGAGGGCAGGAACGCTCAAAGTTCCGTATGAGGAGTGACAATTCTGTCAAGGAGGATTGTTAACTCAATTCAGTTCTAAGACAATGTTCAAGGCTGAAAGAAAGACTTTCCCCACCGACGCTGAGTGAGTTTTTCCCGCCCTGAGGAACAGGGAAAACTCTGCTACAGCTGGAATACCGGTACTGAGTGGAGAGATACCCCGTCCATAACCTCCACCACAAAAGACGGACCACTTCGCCTGATGCACCACAGACGACGACACCCAGAGGTATCTTGCCATGTGCCTAGCAACCGACTTCAAAAAGCCTCTCTTGCGAGTAGTTGCGGGATAGCCTCCAGGTGTGAAGACATAGCGATGGTATCCCTTGGTGGAAAATCTTCACGTGTGGTTGTCTGAGTAGCTCGGGAAGTGGAGGGAGCTCTCTTGGTGCCTCTATAAGCAGATGTAGAAAGTCCGGAAGCATTCTGCATGCTGCCACAGCAGAGCTAAGAGGGTCAATGCTAAATCTGCTCAATCTGTTCAATAACCTTCTTACTAGGCAGGAGGAAGGGAACGCATGGACGTCCATTTTGTCCCACAGGTGTTGAAAAGCGTCCTGCAAGAACACTTATGGTACCAGTACTGGTGAGAAGTACACAGACAGTTCTGGTTTAGGGATGTCGTGGACAGGTCGAATGCCCATGAGGAGCCAGCTATCTGACTACCCCTACTCAGATTGTTCGCCAGCACGTTCTTCTTGCGCGGGATGAAAAGTGCTGTTAAGGCTACCAAATTCCCTTCCGTCCACCTGAGGATTTTCACAGCTAGCAAGCATAGGTGCTGTGACGAGGTCTCTCCTTGTTTGTTCAAGTGGTACACTACTATAGTGTTGATGCTCATCAGCACTACATAATTCCCTGAAAAGAGTTAATGGAAGTACTTGAGGGTCAGGCAGGCTGTCCTAATTTCCCGAAGGTTATGTGGCACCACCTTTCGATTTCGGACCAAAGTCCGGATGCCATCAGGTGTAACAGATGAACCCCCCTTTTTTGTAATGCGTCTATGAAGACCAACAAATCCAGGGGAGGAGAGAGATCTACTCCTCTGAGGAGATTGGTGTCTAGCACCCACCAACTCAGGTCTCTCTTCTGTTCGGGTCCCACTGGTACTCAAGGAAAGTATGGGGACCCAGCCGTGGGGCACGAACTTCTCGAGGAATGTTAGATACCCTAGCCGTTTTGCCACTGGTGCTAGCAGTTGGCCTCTCAGGAGAAAGCTCTGCCGGTACTTGATCCCCTGACAGAAAGGCCTTGACTAGTATGGTCTTGACCAAAGGTGCAACAGTCTGATTTGGGTCAGTCTGTGAAGGGGAGGCTACCTGCCATCCCTCTTTGCAAGGGCAACCGTTGGCAAGGAGAGGGTTAGTAAGGTGCGCTGGCTTGGGAACCTATTCCAGTTTGTCCTGCTGGGAGCGTATACTCGTGAGGTAAGAGCTGCAAAAACAGCCTTTCAGCTCTTAAATGTAATTGCTATCTGTGTGCACTTACTAGGTGTGAGTCCATGATAGTGAGGCAAACCTAGTATAGCACGCTCCTTCCAGTTTGCCAAAACGCAAGATGAGAACTGGAATTGCGCACTGGTTTGTGCGCATTTCCCAGTTCTCCTGGGCAACAGATCTATCCCTGCGTGCCTTTCTCAGCTCCCCCAGGTACCGTGACCTAGGCCTTGCCTTTATACCGGACCATGCTTCTTGTGTTTGCGATTCTTGATTTAAAGACTCGCCCAAGAGAGCATTCCGTGTAGAACCAGTGAAGTGCCTCTCTTAGTCAGGCAAACGAGCTTCTCCGCACACTTTACTCTGTGAATTTGTGTGCAACACTGTGCAAGATTTTCTAGCGAAACTAGCGTGTTAACACCAGAGTAAGATGTACCATGGTATTTTCCTACACACTGTCTCCCCAAGCAGCCTGGTAAGTAGTGTTCTGCGATCCTCCAGGAGGAGGCATTCATTCGTAACAGGCTATAAAGACTGCCGGAGACAGGTTGTACCAGGACCTCAAAAATTCCTCCCCATCATCGATGGAAAGGGCTTTGGGCTACCTGGTCAACCAATACCCAGTAGGATGTCAACAATACCTCGGGATTGCCTCGATTGCACCCCCCCCCCA